>NC_142607.1:23167752-23453517 GCF_041222555.1 Hakea prostrata | reverse complement strand
CAAGGATGTCGTCTACAAAGTGGAGAATAATTTAGTTACCCAATGTACTTGCTACTGGGATTAGCTTTTATCTAGTTTATTCTTTAGAGCTACTTTTCCTTGGATGTAAAGTGGGATTTTTGCTTCACTTTACTTATCCGTTTGACACTCTGATTATATCTATTATTCCGTTTCGTTTATGATTCATTCTTTCATTATTGGATCTATGATTTATCTTCCGCACTCTTGTTATGGTTGTTCATGATTATGTTATTGTTTATGTGGGAGGTTGATCACTCGATACCTGATCTTCGGGCTGTGGATCACACTCTCGGGTATGCCAGATAGGGTACCGGCTGGGAGGGCGTGACAATTAGGACTCTAGTGGAAAGGATACCTGAAAGGATCGCCCGGGGCGAGGAATGGAAGTATCTGGACCTGAGTTGATGTAACTGAGTAGATGACTTGCATTGGGCTCGGCTTTACCCTGACATGCGCCGGTACTTATGCCAAATGGTTGTGAGTTTACATGCTCCAGTCTGATCATCACTATCTGGACCGACATCCTCCTCTCCATCCTCTAACTCCTGCTCCTCATCCTCTATCTCATCATCCTCCTCACCCTCTGGACCAGGAGATCTCATAGTCTGTTGCAGCCTCATCTGACGAATGGTCCGAGTCCCGATAATATATCCTTGTGAACCAGTGTCCACTGGTGTATCCTCAAAACTCACCCCGAAATGCCTGAAGATCAAGGTCAGTAGCCTCCCATAACAAAGATTTAGCATGCTAGGCCGCAAAACCAAGTCCAGCATGACCTGTTGAATGATGTAAGAAAGGTCGATCTAGAAGCCCATGTAGATGCGGTAGATGACTAAGGCTTCCTTCACTGTGACCCGATGGTGATGTCCAGCCTTCGGCATGATGTTTCTGCCGACGATGCGACCGATGATCCATGTTGAATCTGTCATCCGTCCGCTGGTCCACGGAGTGAAGCTTCGGCGACTATCCCACAATGTGGAGCATATCTCACGCAGCTCATATGGCATCAAGTAGCTGTCTATGTTTGCCCCTACAGGTATCCATACGCACTGCTCTGGGTAGTGAGGGACCCACAAGATATCAGCCTGTGATCTCATGGAGAAGCGAATCTGAGTCTGAAGGACCTTGCTACTGAGGACAAGCCGAAGTGGATGTCCTGGACCTCTAGCCTCCTCAGTATAGGTTAGGTTGCTGAAGAACAACCTCACTAGCTCGAGTATATCCGGCAGATCCTCTGTGAAAAGATGTGTCCACTGCAAAGTGTCAAACCTCTGCTGAATCCTGAAGACCCTGAGCTAACGAAGGTGTAGTAGACGTCCCAGCTCGATGTTACAGTAACTGAAGTATGCCTCGTATAAGAACTCGGTCTGGGGAGTGTCAAATCTATTTGGCCTCCGGACTACCTGTCTAGGCTCTGAAGGAACCTGACCTCTGCCTTTGAGTGCCCCTACCATACGACCCCAACCTTTTCCTCGTACTCCTCTAGGCATGGTGAATGTCTGAAGAAGAAGCAAAAGACATTGTTGTTAGTGCTATTTCAAGATTTCAGCCACTAAGGTATTTTCGTAATTTTTCGGAAAATTTCAAATTTGGGGAAATTTTGATTTGAAGATACTAGCATGTACACAATACTTGGAATTTCATGTCTATAAAGTTTATTTGAAGAAAATCGATCGAAATCTCAGTCTAAAGTGGAAAATTCAGCAAGAAGAATTTGCGGATTTTTGCATTCTAGGTCAAAATTGGATTTTTTGAAAAGTTGAAATTGGTTAAATCAAACTATATGGACATATTCACATTATCATTTTGAGCATGTAGCATTTGATTTCATGCGAAAACTCCAAGCAGTTTGTAAGAAACGAAATTTTTCTAAAGTTAACGATTTCGGTACGAAAACTTTGCGAGAAGTGCAAGAAGGTGTTAGAACTTGTTGTCTATGCATGGCATTGTGTTTAAAACCTAGGGAATATGTTTCTAAGTATTCCTAAGCATGATTTCCAACATTGGATACAAGTGAAACATGATTTTGTTGAAATGCAAGCATGATATGATGTGAAAGAATGAATGAATGAGAGATTTACCTTGTTTGAGATGAATGCAGGTTGTTGTGTTGTTGTTGAAGCACCAAATGACCTCAAGAACACTTGGAAGAACCTTTGGAGTCTTTCCCCTAAGCTCTCTCACTTTTGGAAGAAGTTAAAATGAAGTTAGAATGTGAAAATGAGGTTTATAATGCGAATTTCCGTGTTCTGTCTTGATTGGTCGACTCATTGGTCGACTGTCCACTGGGCAATCGACCAATGGACCCAGTGAACTCATTTTTTGTTGGATTTTTGGAAAATGTGATTTTTGCCCTATGATTTGTTGTTGGATGACTAAATGGATGTATTTAAGCATGATTTAAGTTTTCAAATCATTTGGACTTGTGAATTGTGTTGAAACTTCGAAATTCGGTATTTTGACGTTCTCAGAATGGTTACTCTGAGAAGTGGACATGGGGAATCTAGTGGTCATGGTCGTGGTGAGATACCTGAAGATGGTCATGATCAACGGACTAATACTAGTGATCAGGGTACCCATGACATACCCGGTGCCCCAAATGTTGGAAGTTTTCGTGATATTGCCAATATTATGGGTAATATGGTGCAACGCAAGGCAGCCTAGTTCAACCAGATGATGACGGGTTTTATGACTCTGCATAATGAGACTCGTGCAGGTGTTAATGGAAATCTTCGTGCTGTAGCCCCGAATGCGGGAGGTCTTGCTGGAACTCCTCATACTCGCTTAATGGAGAGTTTCCTGAAGATGCAAGTGCCCAGCTTTACTGGTGTTACCAAGGACCTCTTGTTTCCTAACAAGTGGCTTCATGAGTTGGAGAAGGCTTTTCGTCATTTGCAATGTACGGAAGCTCAGAAGATTTTGTTTGCTGAACAGAAGTTGCAACATGAAGCTGACGCTTGGTGGACCTCTACTCGGCCTCTTTTGGAAGGTTTGCATGCAGGTGTTGTAACTTGGGAGTTGTTTAAGGAAGCTTTCTGCATGAATTACTTCCCTGAGGCAGTGAAGGATGCGAAGGAAGCTGAGTTTATGGTTCTCGCGCAAGGATCTTTGTCTGTGTTGGAGTACCAACAGAAATTCGAGGAACTTCATTTCTTTGCTCTTGATTCTCTGAAGCTTGATCTTGCCAAAGCGAAGAAATTCTTTAAAGGACTGCGCCCTGCCATTAAAGCTTACCTCACTGTCCAGCCTATAATGAGCTATGCTCAAGTGGTGCAGAACTCGAAGAAGTTGGAAGAAATTGAGAAGGAGAATGCTCGTGTACAAAGGCCCTGGCAGCCTAGGAACCCTGGATTGGTGGATCGTAACGATCGGCGTTTTGTGAGACCTACACCCTATCCCACTCCTGCTTTTCAGCCTAGGAGTGTAGGTCGAACTCCTGGTTTTCAGCAGCTCGGCCAGTTTAAGCAGTATGGCGGGAATCGACAACTAGTGAATGTGAGTGCTAGGCCTGTGAATGCGAATCCAAGGCCATTGGTTCAGAAGCCCCCTGTTGCGGCTACTTCGGTAGGACTTAGCAATCATGGTTGCTTCTACTGTAAACAGCCTGGTCATTTTGCTCGTGAATGTCCGAAGAAGCCTGTCCAGCAGCCTGCCCCAGTGGTGAAGAGTACCCCTGCTCCTCCCTCTGGTAGAGTGTTCAATATCTCCAGTACTAAACAGGATCCAAGCCATGAAGTGATTACAGGTACACTGTTAGTCGCTTCTATTCCTGCATTTGTTTTATTTGATACGGGTGCATCTCATTAGTTCATATCATCTGCATTTATCAAGAAGACTGACCTAATCCCTGAGAAATTGTCTAGTTGTTTATTGATTAGTACACCTACTGGTCCTATTGTGAAACTAGATAAAGGGTTAGTTAAATGTCCTGTGTTGATTAGTGAGAAGAACTTGGAAGCCAATTTGGTACTTCTTGAGATGAAGGACTTTGATGTCATTTTGGGAATTGACTGGTTGACAGCCCACAAAGCTGCGTTTCTTTGTTCCTCAAGGAAGATCCAGTTCCATGTTTGTGGAAGTTCGGTTTTCGAATTTCAAGGTGAGAAAAGAAGAGAATGTAGGAAGATACTGTCCGCACTGATGCAAATCTATGCCCTTGTAGATGATGCTTCATCTGAAGGCAAGAGTAAAGTGGAGAAAAGTAGTGACGAAGTCAATATTGTCTGTGACTTTGTTGATGTCTTTCCTGTTGATCTATCGGGAGTGCCTCCAGATAGGGATGTTGAGTTTTCTATTGATTTTATCCCTGGTGCCGCTCCGGTATCTAAGGCTCCGTATAGGATGGCTCCTACTGAGCTAAAAGAGTTACAAAACCAGTTGAATGAGCTCATTGATAGAGGTTTCGTACAACCTAGTGTGTCACCTTGGGGAGCTCCAGTTTTGTTTATCAAGAAGAAGGATGGTAGTATGCGTCTGTGCATCGATTACCGTGAGTTGAATAAGATGACTATCAAGAATAGATACCCGCTGCCCAGAATTGATGATCTCTTTGATCAGTTGAAGGGTGCTGCCGTGTTCTCGAAGATTGATTTAAGGTCTAGATATCACCAGTTGAAAGTGAAGCCTAGTGATATTTTCAAGACAGCTTTTCGAACAAGGTACGGCCACTATGAGTTCCGAGTCATGCCTTTCGGATTGACTAATGCTCCTGCAGTGTTCATGGACCTCATGAACAGAGTCTTTCACGATGTGCTCGATAAGTTTGTGATCGTCTTCATTGACGATATCCTGATTTATTCGAAGAGTGAAGAAGAGCATGAAAGGCATCTAGATTTCACTTTGCGAAGACTAAGAGAAAAGAAGCTTTATGCTAAGTTTAGCAAGTGTGATTTTTGGCTCAAGAGTGTAGTATTCCTCGGCCATGTGGTTTCAGCTGAAGGTATTCGTGTTGATCCTGAAAAAGTCCAAGCAGTGGCTGATTGGAAAAGACCGAAGACGGTTACGGAAATAAGAAGTTTCCTTGGATTGGCGGGTTACTACAGAAGGTTTATTGAGAACTTTTCTCGGTTGGCTGCTCCTATGACTAAGCTAACCAGGAAAGAAGAGAAGTTTGTTTGGTCTGACGCTTGTGAGAAGAATTTCCAAGAGTTGAAGGATAGATTGACAAGTGCCCCGGTTTTTACTATACCTGATAGTTCCAGTGGTTTAATAGTCTATACTGATGCGTCAATGATTGGTTTGGGTTGTGTACTGATGCAGCATGGTAAGGTCGTTGCCTATGCTTCTCGGCAATTGAAAGATTATGAGCGAAATTACCCCACTCGTGATTTAGAGCTTGCCGCGGTGGTTTTTGCTTTAAAGATTTGGAGACATTACCTCTACGGTGAGAAGATTGCCATTTTCACGGATCATAAGAGTTTGAAGTACTTCTTTAACCAAAAGGAATTGAACATGAGGCAAAGAAGATGGTTGGAATTGGTTTCTGATTATGATTGTTATATTCAGTATCACCCTGGGAAGGAAAATGTTGTTGCGGATGCTCTTAGTAGGAAGATTCAGAAGAAGACTTTGGATCTGAATACTTTGAGTCTTCCATTGTTGTCTCCTATTGAAAGTTTTGATTTGGAAGTTGTCCCTGAGAATTCTGATTTTGTTCTTTCTGCCATGACTGCAAGATCTGGTCTTAGAGATAAGATTGTTGCTCTGCAGAGTTCTGATCAAGAACTTAAGGATAAGGTGGAGAAGATTTCTTCGAATCTTGAGTCGGATCCCGACTTTGGTATATCCATGGATGGTGCTTTATTGTTTAGAGGTAGATTGTGTGTGCTGGAAAATGATGAAGTTAAGAAAGAAATATTGAAGGAAGCACACCAGTCGATCTTTAAAGTACACCCTGGAAGCACCAAGATGTACAAGGACTTGAAGGAACATTTTTGGTGGATTGGTTTGAAGGCTGATGTTGATGATTTTGTTGCCAAGTGTGAGACTTGCCAGCATGTGAAAACTGTTCATCAACCTCCATCTGGATTACTTCAGCCCCTTCCTGTTCCTAGTTGGAAGTGGGAAGATATCTCTATGGACTTCGTGACTAGCTTGCCTCGGACAAGTAAAGGCAATGACACTGTGTGGGTGATTGTTGATAGGTTGACCAAATCAGCCCATTTCATTCCTATGAAGATCACTCATACTCTGGATAAGCTAGCTAGGTTTTATGTGGATAACATGGTTCGTCTGCATGGTGTGCCAATGAGTATTGTTTCTAATCGTGATCCTAGGTTCACCTCAAGGTTTTGGAACAGTTTGCAGAAGGCCTTGGGAACCCAATTGAATTTGAGTACAACTCATCATCCACAGTCTGATGGACAATCTGAGCGGACAATTCAAACTTTGGAAGATATGCTCAGATCTTGTGTGGTGGATATGGGTGGAAATTGGGATGAACACTTAGCTTTGGTTGAGTTTGCCTATAACAATAGTTATCAAGCAACAATAGGCATGGCTCCGTTTAAGGCTTTGTATGGAAATACTTGCAGGACACCATTGTACTGGACTGAGACTGGTGAAAGAAAAGTCATAGGTCCTGAGATGATTGAAGCTACTAGCGCAATGGTCAATATGATAAGAGAAAGGATTAAGTCTGCTCAGTCAAGGCAGAAATCTTATGCTGACAAGAGAAGGACTGATCTAGAATTTCAAGTTGGAGAGAAAGTTTTCTTGAAGGTTTCGCCAATGAAGGGTGTGATGAGATTCAATGTTAAAGGAAACCTTAGCCCTCGTTTCATTGGACCTTTTGAGATTTTGGAAAAGGTTGGACCTGTTGCGTACCGATTGGCATTACCTCCGTCTATTGCTGCTGTGCACAATGTGTTTCCTGTTTCAATGCTCTGGAAATATATAGAGAATCCGGAACACATTCTACAGCAAACACCTGAAGGACTTAGTGCTGATCTCACCTATGATGAAGAGCCAGCCGAAATTTTGGATAAGAAGGACAAGCAATTGCGGAATCGCACCATCCCTTTGGTAAAGATTAGTTGGAAGAACCATACCCCTGAAGAAGCTTCTTGGGAGAAGGAAGAAGATATGAAGGAGAAGTTTCCTTACCTCTTTGGGAGCACAGGTACGCTTTAAATTTTGAGGACGGAATTTCTTTAAGGGGGGAGAATGTGAAACCCAGCTCTAACCCTGACCCAGAAACCCTGTTGTTTGTAGGTCCAGCAACCCGAAGTAAGGCAAGAAGTCATCTTTGGGCCATTTCTGTAGAAGACTTGATGGCTGGATTGGAATCCTTGAGTGTGGATGTCAGTGTTCCATTCATGGAAACTGCACCCGGATGAAGATTGGATTAGTTGATGGACTTCGAGTGCTCTCTGTATTGGTTCGAAGGCATTTCTACCTACTAGGTATGTCACTTTAGGTGTGTGCAAAACCCCTTGATGTTTGGACTTGATCTGAGCCTTCAATTCCTTGTGTTGAAATTGCTGTCTTGATTGGTCGACTCATTGGTCGACTTGAATAGTCGACCAATTGATTCTGTTTTTGAAAATTAGGTCGTGGCTACTCTATTTAAGTTTAGTCTCGGGAATACTCCGCCTCATCTGCCTCCTAAGCCTCTGGAATGAGTTAGAACCCCTTTCTAATCAATTCCCTTGCATCTTTGGTTGATATCTCGCAAGAACTCAAGTGATCTTCATCCTGCTGCATCAAAGGTATGTTTATGATCTCTTTCCTCTCTATCTCTAATTTTCTTTTCTTTATTATGTTCTAGGTTGAGATCAGGAAGAAGATGTTGCACCCTTGCAACCATCTATTCCATGATCTCATCATGTTCTTTGAGATCTATGATCATCATCATGATCTTAACCCTAGCCAGTTGAATCCTGGAAACCCTAATCCTTGAAACCCTAACCTTGTGTGGTCATCAAGGGAACCTTTGGTAACCTCCCATGTGAGGGAAACCTCATGGGTAATGTTGAGGTTGATCTAAATTTAATATTCTTTAATTCTTCTTGTTGTAATTGACCAATCATTAATTCCCTCCCTCCTGTGATCTCAACCTTTTTCATGGGAGCCAAAAAGGGTGAAACCCTAATTTCTTGGATATATGTTTTGACCCTGTTAACAGCCAATCAATGTGTTTTCTTTACTAGAATCATAACCTATTATCCTCTAGTTCATTATCCTTGATCCATACTATATTCCCTTCATGATCTATATGATTTAACCTAATTAGGTTAACATTCTGGTTCCTAAGTTGTAACCTGGAAACTTGAATTGATTAATGGTTTGATGTCCTCTATAGACTTGGATGCTTCCATGGAAGTTTCCCCCTTATTTTGTACCCTTTTGAACCACCAAATTGGGATTCATATTCTAAAATTTCTGATTCTTGAAGGCTACTGTCTCTGTTGGTCGACTCATTGGTCGACTGGGGCAGAGACCAATCAGTCGACCAATGGGTACAGCAACCCCATTCTTGGTTTGTTTTGATTGATTTAAGATCTTTCCTTCTATGTATCTTTCCTAACATATTGTATACACTTGTTTAAGACTCTTTTCTCAGGTTTAGTCAAGGTCTTACTTGATTCTCTAAGTTCCTTTACGAGTTAGAAGGTAAGGACTGTTATCTCCTTAACTACATAGATCACATACTCTTTGGTTTCTATCTTTATGAAACTATGAGTTTAATTACTGTTTGTATACTTTTACTTCTAATTTACTATTGTGAGAACAGTAGCACTTGTTTTGGTAATCTTTTTCATTATTCATACTTATATGAATTGGTTATTATCATGTTGTTGATGATTAGATCATGACTGTATACTCTCTTTTATATGATGATGTGTTGACTGTGTATGTCATGACTGATCTGAGATTGTATCTGATTAGGTATGATTTGGGATTGAGAGGTGTCCTTTTGACACTTCTGTCCTTGGACATTATCGGAAATAGTATGGGATGTTTCCGGGGTTGTCCATTGACGCTTTCCCGAATTATTGATTGTCATACCTAAGGCTGTTTAGCAGTGTTGGGCTAGGATGTCCCCGTTATATCAGACCCAAATCGGAAGGGTATTGAGACCGAACGACCCGTGGCAGCAATGGGGATTCACGAGCGCATAAGACCGGTAACCAACCCATGAGAGGACAGGAATCACATTGTGGGGGCCATTTATAGGAGGGTTGCATATGGCTAGACTTGAGCTCATGGGCGCTCAAGACCGGTGAAATGATCCGTGAGGGGGCATGAGAGCTTCCCGTTTATCATATGTGGATAACCATTAGGGTTGATGAGTCCGTAGTCCGAGACTATTAGGACTCTAGTGGAAAGGATACCGGAAAGGATCGCCCAGGGCGAGGAATGGAAGTATCTGGACCTGAGTTGATGTAACTGAGTAGATGACTTGCAATGGGCTAGGCTTTCCCCTGACATGCGCCGATACTTATACCAAATGGTTGTGAGAGAGATTGTTGACTTAACCCCTTGCCTTGGTTTGTCCTGAGGGATGCCGGACCCACTACCATTAGGAGCCGTATGCGTGACCTACCTAAAGAAGTACGGTGCTATGACTTAAAGCATGTCTTCCATAGAGACCAACATACATAGAGTTTAGATGCATACATACATTATTTCTTTCAAATTGCATTGCATCTTTTTATGGTTTGGTTTCATGTTATTTATGTTTTTATGGATTAACTACCTTACTGAGTTTCTTCGAAACTCATTCCTTTTGTACATTGTTTTGTTAGACTATTCTACAGGTACTAATTACTATGGCGAACAGTACAATGAAGCGCAAGCCGATGAAGCATACTACACGCAAGGTGTTGGCAACAATCAAGATTACTCTGATGATCCCTCAGTTGATCAAGTTGCGTACTACGATTAAAGACAACGTGAAGGTGGAACGTCTCAAATGGATTGATGAAGTCCACTATTTTGAAGACATCATCTATAGAATAGAAAACTCTTATGTTTAGTTATCTTTCTTAGTTCCTTTGATTTAGTTGTTATTTCTTTTAGACTTACATACTGCGTTCCGTTGTACTTTGTGGAGTGAGTTTCCGCCTCTCTCTACTTCTTTTGATATCTTTGGATATCTGGTATCATTTTTCGCACTCTGATTATATTCTTGTTTCGAACCTTATTTATAATATTAAACCTTGATTATTTCCTGTTTATGATTATGTTATTGTATATGTGGGAGAATGATTTCCTCGATACTTGATCTTCGGGGCTGTGGATCACACTCTCGGGTATGCCAGTTAGGGTACTGGCTGGGAGGATGTGATAGTTGATGCTTTGAGTAGAAAGAGAAATCGAGAAAGTGAAGTTCTGGCATCTCTCTGTAAGCCCTTGCTATCCTCTATTGTCATATTTGGTCTTGAGATGTTGTCTGAAGGTTTCGATGTTGTTGTGTCAGCTGAATCTGGTCGACCAAGTTTGAGGGGCAGAATTGTTGCTCTACAATCGAATGATCTGGGATTGAAGAAGAAGATTGACCTGATCACTTCAAAGACTAAGGAAGTGGAAGATTTCTCCCTAGCCTTTGATGGTGCTCTTGTTTTCAGGGATAGAATTTGTGTTCCAGCGGTGGAAAACCTCATAAATGAATTTCTGACTGATGCCCATAAGCCCATCTTCACTATTCATCCTGGAAGTGTAAAGATGTATCAAGATATGAAGGCTATTTCTGGAGGTTCGGCATGAAGAATGATGTGGAAGACTTCATTCCTAAGTGTGAGACTTGTCAGCGGGTGAAAGCTGTTCGGCAACCTTCGTCTGTGTCACATCAGGCCCTAATCCACTCAGGGAGTACCCTATCTGGATTACTCGGGGAAGTGATCCATAGTCCCGCCGATCAAGTTTAGGAATGATCATAGTCACTTAGCACAATAATATAATCAAAAGCAAAAACAATTCTTTGTATTCAAATAATTTAATAATAAAAGTCAATAAAGGATCTTTGAAGGATCACAAGAAACATCAGAGTGCGGAAATGATACAAATATGACAAATAGTCAAAGTGTGAAAAGGAGGGGAAAACCCGTCCTATAACAATAGCGGAAGGTAGATCGACTAAAATTAAGGGTTACAACCGGTTCCCAAAATGAAAAGGGAACAAACTAAACTACGGTCTCAACGAATCGAATAAAAAGGTTAAAAAGAAAATGGGACGATATCCCAACACTAGCACACAAGTGCAAGGGCCGAAGAGCTCTAGATAAGTAATAATCTCGGACTGCTAGTCTTCACTAGTGTAGTCACCATAATCAGTAATTTAAAAGTCATCAACTTAGTCTTCATAGTGTTGACCATCATAGTCAACAGTAGTAGTACCTACAGTAGAGTCTAACAAAAGATGTTGCAAAAAGGAGTGAGTTCAAAAGAACTCAGCAAGGCAGTTATTCCACAATAATATAGATACATAATACAAAGCATAGCATGATGCTATATGATATGAAACACATGATGCAATTATGATACTAACTCTATGTATGCTAATCTCTATGGTAGACATGCTTTAAGTCATAGCACCATACTTCTTTGGGTCGTCAGTCACTCCCCCTCAACCAATTCCGTATCTTGGGTCTGCCGTGGTAGTTGGGTAAAGTCCTCTCAAACCATGGTAGGGGATTCTGTCACCACTCTCTCACATCACCATTTGGTATAAGTATTGGTGCATGTCAGGGTAAAGCCTAGCCCAATGCAAGTCATCTACTCAGTCATATCAACTCAAATCCAGATACGTCCATTCCTCGCCCTGGGCGATCCTTTCCGGTATCCTTCGCACTAGAGTTAGCGTAATCCCAGATTACGAACTCATCAACCCTATTGGTCATCCACAAATAATAGACGGGAAGCTCTCACGTCCTCTCACTGGTTGGTTACCGGTCTTGAGCGCCCGTGAGCCCAAGTCTAACTATTTGCAACCCTACCAATAAATGTCTCTTTTGGGTATCCGTAGCATGGTTTATGTCCTCTCACAGGTTGGTTACCGGTCTTGAGCGCCCATCAAACCATACCCTACCACAAGTCGTTCGGTCTCAATTCCCTTTCGATTCGGGTCTGATACGACAGGGACATCCTAGCCAAACAACTAGACAATCCTATGTATGTCGTCCAATAACCCGGGAAAGTGTCGATAGGCATCTTCGGAGAACATCCCATACTATTCCCTCCGATGCCCAAGGACAGAAGCGTCAATAGGACACTCCAAAATTCCAAGTTATACCTAAGCAATCACATACTCAAGTCCATCATATCGCATACATTTAACAATGTAAGAACACTACCTACCAAGTATTATCATAATCCAATGGTCCAAATGAAAACCCCCAAATTGAGGTTCTATGTTCTAAAGACAAGAATCCTAGCATTCATGAGAAATCGATGTAATTGAAAGGGAAGCTAGAGAATAAGTTGGGGAATGGGTTAGGAACAAGATTACAATCAATTGCAAGCCAGAAGTTTGGCTAATCATACTCCACATTTCATCTAGTATAAGAAATCAAGTTTTTAAGCAAAGAATCATGGTAATGCATATGCAAGGATCAAGATGCAAGTGAGGCATAGCAAGAATGAAGGACAAGCAAGTATAAATGGGAAGAGACATTCATGGCAAGGTGTTTGCAAGGTTGCAGCACCTTGGCCATGGTCTCATGAGTAAAAAGAAGAAGAGAAGTGAGTAGGATAGAGAGCAAGAGAGAGAATCATACCTTAGAAGATGATAATGGAGTCAAGAGACAATGATTGCAATGATTTGGGGCAAGAATCCTTCACAAATACCAAGAGAGTGCCTTGGGAAGCTCCACCCTTGTTCTCAGTGGTCTAAATGAGTGTAATAGGGCTCAAAACATGAGGCTAGGATATATAGATGAGAGAATATTCCAATAGCATCTTTTACTCAAATCTGGGCAACTTTGGTTGATGGCATCGACCAAAGAGAATCAACCAAAATAGGTTTCAGCAAAAAATCCAGAAATAGTTCAGCAACTTCGGACAGGGATTCGAAGGGCTATATGGGGTCAAGTTGAGTTGGGTTTTCTCCAACAAGTCCATCAAGAAGTCTAGTTTCGGGAAATGTCTTCGGATCATGCACAGGAGTTCATTAGGTATTCTCTAATTCACCCCTCTTCGGTGATCAGATTCTCACTAAACACCGACAATGTGCCCAAGTAAGGGGTATCATCGTCAATGTCGATGGGTTTCGGGTCAAACACCATGTCTTCCATCAAGAGGGCCCACAAGGACTTATTCCTTCACTTCGGGACATTGGATCTACTCTAAGGAAAAGGTCGGACATAACCTCCTAAGGCTTTTAAAGATAATAACACTGAAATTAAGGTCCGACTTTAAGGTCTAATATCACATCCTCCCAGCCGGTACCCTAACTGGCATACCCGAGAGTGTGATCCACAGCCCGAAGATCAGGTATCGAGTAATCAACCTCCCACATAAACAATAACATAATCATGAACAATAATAATCGATGTGCGAAAGATAAACCATAGATCCAAATAAGGAAAGAATGAATCATATATATAAATCAGAGTACTAAATATAATCAGAGTGTCTAAATCAAATAAGTAAAGTGAGGCGAAATCCCACTCTACAACCAGCGGAAATGTAGTTCTAAATGAGAAGAAACAAAATAGAATCTAATCCCAATAGCAGGTACAAAAGGTAACTAAATTGTTCTCAATCTTATAGACAATATCCCTATAAGTATAAATCTCATAAATGGCACAAGGGAGCTTCCACTCTATGGTCGGACTAAGCATCGTACGGAGCATAACCACTCGCGGGATCTTCAGTGTAATTGTCGTAACCGCAATCACTTTCCTGGAGATATGCCTCTTCTCCTTACGCTTCTTCATACGAGCAGTCATGATACTCAGAACCTGTAGAGTAGTCTAACAAATATTGTACAAAAGGAATGAGTTTCAAAGAAACTCAGTAAAGCAGTTAAATCCATAATAACATAAATGGCAGGATTACAAAACAAACATAAATGCAATGTGGTATGAGACAAACAATGAATGTATGAATCTAACTCTATGTATGCTGGTCTCTAATGGCAGACATGCTTTAAGAAATAGCACCATACTTCTTTAGGAAAGTCTCATTCACTCATCATCAGTTGGTAATGGGTCCTTCATCCCTCAAGACATTCCATGGCTGGGGTATAGGTCACCACTCTCTCACATCACCATTGGTCTAAGTACCGGCGCATGTCAGGGTTAAAGCCTAGCCAAATGCAAGTCTTCTACTCAGTTACATCAAGTCAGATCCAGATACGTCCATTCCTCGCCCCTGGTGATCCTTTCCGGTATCCTTCACACTAGAGTTCTCATAGTCCCTGACTACGGACTCGTCAACCCTATTGGTCATCCACATATGGTAAACGGGAAGCTCTCACGTCCTCTCACGGGTTGGTTACCGGTCTTGAGCGCCTGTGAGCCCAAGTCTAACCATATGCAACCCTACCGATAAATGGCCCCCACAATGTGATTCCTGTCCTCTCACGGGTTGGTTACCGGTCTTGAGCGCCCACGAATCCCCATTGCTACCACGGGTCGTTCGGTCTCAATACCCCTTCGATTAGGGTCTGACATAACGGGACATCCTAGCCAAACACTACTAGACAGTCCTAAATATGTCATCCAAAAGTTTAGGAAGGTGTCCAGAGGGCATCTCCGGAAACATCCCATAATATTCTCGTAGTAGTCCTAGGACAGAAGTGTCAAAAGGACACCTCTCCTTTCCAAACCATACTTAAGCATACACAAGCATCAATTCATAACATCACATATATCGTAACTTCATATATGGAAAGAAATCAATAATTACAATCAACTTGTATATAACTGGTAAGTAAATCATACATGAGTTGTCACATCCTCCCAGCCGGTACCCTATCTGGCATACCCGAGAGTGTGATCCACAGCCCGAAGATCAGGTATCGAGTAATCAACCTCCCACATGAACAATAACATAATCATGAACAATAATAATAAAAGTGCGGAAGATAAACCATAGATCCAAATAAGGAAAGAATGAATCATATATATAAATCAGAGTACTAGATATAGTCAGAGTGTCTAAATCAGATAAGTAAAGTGAGGCAAAATCCCACTCTACAACCAGCGGAAAAGTAGTTCTAAGCAAGATAAAATCTAATCCCAATAGCAGGTACAATGGGTAACTAAATTGTTCTCAACTTTATAGACAACATCCCTATAAGTATAAATCTCATAAACGGCACAAGGACGCTTCCACTCTAAGGTCGGACTAAGCATCGTACGGAGCATAACCACTCGCGGGATCTTCAGTGTAATTGTTGTAACCGCAATCACCTTCCTGGAGATATGCCTCTTCTCCTTGCGCTTCTTCATAGGGGCCGTCATAATATTCGAAGCACTGTAGAATAGTCTAACAAACATTGTACAATAAAGGAATGAGTTTCAAAGAAACTCGGTAAGGTCATTAAATCCATAATAACATAAATGGCGAGGATTTCGGAACAAACATAAATGCAATATGGTATGAGACAAACAATGAATGAATGAATCTAACTCTACATATGCTGGTCTCTATTGGCAGACATGCTTTAAGTCATAGCACCGTACTTCTTTAGGAAGGTCTCAATCACTCATCATCAGTTGGTAATGGGTCCGGCATCCCTCGTGACATTCCATGGCTGGGGGTATAGGTCACCACTCTCTCACATCACCATTGGTCTAAGTACCGGCGCATGTCAGGGTAAAGCCTAGCCAAATGCAAGTCTTCTACTTAGTTACATCAAGTCAGATCCAGATACGTCCATTCCTCGTCCCTGACGATCCTTTCCGGTATCCTTCACACTAGAGTCCTCATAGTCCCTGACTATGAACTCATCAACCCTACTGGTCATCCACATATGGTAAACGGGAAGCTCTCACGTCCTCTCACGGGTTGGTTACCGGTCTTAAGCGCCCGTGAGCCCAAGTCTATCCATATGCAACCCTACCAATAAATGGCCCCCACAATGTGATTCCTGTCCTCTCACGGGTTGGTTACCGGTCTTGAGCGCCCATGAATCCCCATTGCTACCATGGGTCGTTCGGTCTCAATACCCCTCCGATTAGGGTCTGACATAACGGGACATCCTAGCCAAACACTACTAGACAATCCTAGATATGTCATCCAACAGTTTAGGAAGGTGTCCAGAGGGCATCTCCGGAAACATCCCATAATATTCCCGTAGTAGTCCAAGGAGGAGAAGTGTCAAAAGGACACCTCTCCTTTCCAAACCATACTTAAGCATACACATGCATCAATTCATATCATCACATATATGGTAACTTCATATATGGAAAGAAATCAATAACTACAATCAATTTGTATATAACTGGTAAGTAAATCATACATGAGTCAATTCAATATGAATAAGTAATGCTACTGATATCAAGACAGTACCACAGTAGTATAACATTATAAGAATCTAATTAAAGAAATAACTTAACAAGATTCAATTATAGAAACTAAGATATGCAATTTATGTTGTTAAAGAAGTAACCATCCTTACCTTTTATAACTCGCAAAGGAATCCTAAGAAATCAAGTAAGATCTTGACAAACTTGAGAAGAAGGTCCTAAACAAGTGCATACAACATATTAGGAAAGATACCTAACAGAAAAGATACCAAAACATCCAAAACAGGCCAATTCTGGAGTTGCTGTACTCATTGGTCGAGTGGATTGGTCGATCTGGTCCGATCGACCAATGCGAGACAGTAGCCTATAAAATCAGAGTTTTGAGATATAAAATCTGAATTTGGTGGTTCAAAAGGGTACTAATCAAGGGGTAAACTACATTAGTAGTATCCTAACATATAGGGGATCTCAAAACACTAATCAAATCAAGTCATCAAGATCCAAATTAGGAAACAAAAAGTTACCATAATTAGATCAATCATCGATCTTGAAGAATTCAAGATAGAAATCAAGGACAAGAACAATAGGAGAATGAATCATTGATTCAGGTAAAGGTATCATGAAAAGCATACTTAGGTCTTCAAGAAAATAGGCCTAAGAGCATAAATCTAAATAAGGAAACAAAACCTACCATATATGTAACTATCATGATTCATGAAGAAAACATGGTATGGTAGAAGAGAAACAACTAGAGATTGATAGTTCATGGATCATGAAAAGAAAACACAGCAATTGACTACTAACATGATCAATATAGTAGATCCAAGGAGATCAGAATTCAAATCAAAAGTTAAACAAAGACTAGATCATGGTTTGATCATGATTCCTTCAAAAACTTGCAATGATCATGGTTAAGATCATTGTTTTAGCCATTAATCCTTAGGATGATCATGAGAGACAAGTCCAGAGATGTTTGCAACAGAGAATGCAGCATCTCCTCTACTGTCTCAACTCAAAAAGGAAAGAAAAACAGAGATGGAGGAGAAGAAGAGAGAGTAGACATACCTTTGATGCAAAAGGAAGAGTTTTGACGAAGATCCGTCAAGAAAATCACCAAGGATGCAAGGGAGATGACTTGCAGAGGTCTTTGGTTCGTTCCAAAGAGTTTGGAGGCAGCAAATACGAAGTAGACTCGAGATTGGACTTAAATAGAGCAAGCAAGACCTAATTGCCAAAGACAGCACCCATTGGTCGAGTGGATTGGTCGACTGACCCAGTCGACCAATCAGTCGACCAATGCAAAGACAGCAATTCCAAAACAAGGAATTGAAGACCTAGATCAAATCCAATCCCAAAGGGGTTTTGCACACATATCAAGTGACTTACCTAATAGGTAGAAATGCCTTCAAACCATGATAGAGAGCACTCCAAGTCCATCAACTAATCCGATCTTCATCAAGATTCAGTTTCCATCAATAGAACTTCATCATCAACTCTCATGGATTCAAAGCCAGACAACAAGTCCTCCACTGGGATGGCCCAAAGCTGACTTCTTACTTTACTTCGGGTCACAGGACCTACAAATAACAAGGTTTCCGGGTCAAGGTTAGGGCTGGGTTTTACATGAGTCAATTTAATATAAACAAGTAATGTTACTGATATTAAGACAGTACCACAGTAGTATAACATTCTAAGAATCTAATTAAAGAAATAAATTAACAAGATTCAAATATAGAAACTAAGATATGCAATTTATGTTGTTAAGGAAGTAACCATCCTTACCTTTTATAACTTGCAAAGGAATCCTAAGAAATCAAGTAAGATCTTGACAAACTTGAGAAGAAGGTCCTAAACAAGTGTATACAACATATTAGGAAAGATCCCTTACAGAAAAGATATCAAAACATCCAAAACAGACCAAATCTGGAGTTGCTGTACTCATTGGTCGATTGGATTGGTCTACTGTCCCAATCGACCAATGGAGATAGTGGCCTACAAAATCAGAGTTTTAAGAATAAAGAACCGAATTTGGTGGTTCAAAAGGGTACTAAACAAGGGGTAAACTACATTGGTAGTATCCTAACATATAGAGGACCTCAAAACACTAATTGAATCAAGTTTTCAAGTTACAAATTAGGAAACAAAAAGTTACCATAATTAGATCAATCATGGTTCTTGAAGAGTTCAAGATACAAATCATAGACAAGAACAATAGGAGAATGAATCATTGATTTTGATAAAGATATCATGGAAGGCATACTTAGATCTTCAAGAAAATAGATCTAAGAACATAAATCTAAATAAGGAAACAAAACCTACCATAGATGTATCAGTCATGATTCTTGAAGAAAGCATGGTATGGTAGAAGAGAAACAACTAGAGATTGATAGATCATGATCATGTAAAGAAAACACAGCGATTGACTACTAACATGATCAATATAGTAGATCTAAGAAGATCAGAATTTAAATCAAAAGATGAACAAAGACAAGATCATGATTTGATCATGATTCCTTCAAAAGCTTGCAATGATCATGGTTAAGATCATCGCATTAGCCATTAATCCTTAGGAAGATCATGAGAGACAAGTTCAGAGATGTTTGCAACAGAGAATGCAGCATCTCCTCTACTGTCTCAACTCAAAAAGGAAAGAAAACAAGGATGAAGAAGAAGAAGAAGAGAGTGTAAACATACCTTTTTGTGTAAGAACAAGAGTTTTGACGAAGATCCGTCAAGATAAACACCAAGGACGCAAGGGAGATGACTTGCAGAGGTCTTTGGTTCGTTCCAAAGAGTTTGGAGGCAGAAAATACGAAGTAGACTCGAGATTGGACTTAAATAGAGCAAGCAAGACCTAATTACAAAAGACAGAACCCATTGGTCGATTGGATTGGTCGATCTGGTCCGATCGACCAATCGGTTCAAACAACCTCTAAACAGGGAATTGAAGGCCCAGATCAAATCCAAACCTAAAGGGGTTTTGCACACATACCAAGTGACTTACCTAATAGGTAGAAATGCCTTCAAACCATGATAGAGAGCACTCCAAGTCCATCAACTAATCCGATCTTCATCAAGATTCAGTTTCCATAAATAGAACCTCATCATCAACACTCATGGATTCAAAGCCAGACACCAAGTCCTCCACTGGGATGGCCCAAAGCTGACTCTTGCTTTACTTCGGGTCACTGGACCTACAAATAACAAAGTTTCCGGGTCAAGGTTAGGGCTGGGTTTCACATCTAAAATCAAACAAGTCTTTCTTTATCTCAAAACAAATAGGGTGTCCTTGTGAAACCCAGCCCTAACCTTGACCCGGAAACCCTGTTGTGTTTAGGTCCAACTACCCAAAGTAAGGCAATAAGTCAACTATGGGCCATCTCAGTGGAAGACTTGGTGTTTGGCTTAGAATCCATGAGTGTTGATGACAGTGTTCCATTTATGAAAACTGCCCCATGATGAAGATGGATTCAGTTGATGGACTTGGAGTATTTTTTGACTTGGTTCGAAGGCGTTTCTATATACTAGGTAAGCCACTTGGTGTGTGTGCAAAACCCCTTCATGTTTGGATTCGATCTGAGACTTCAAATCCCTGTTTTGGACTTCCGTCCTGATTGGTTGACTCATTGGTCGACTGGGCCAGTCGACCAATCAATCGACCAATGAGATCTGTTTTTCTGATTAGGTCTTTGCTTGCTCTATTTAAGTCCAATCTCGAGTCTACTTCATATTTTCTGCCTCCTAAGCCTCTGGAACGAACCAAAGCTCTCCTCAAGTCATCTCCTCTGCATCCTTGGTGATTTTCTTGACAGATCTTAGTCAAATCTCTTGCATTTACATCAAAAGGTATGTGATCATCCTCCTTTCTTCTTTATCTTTGATTCTCTATAGTTTTCTTTCCATTTCTCTTTGAGGACAGTAGGTTTGATGTTTCATCTCTGTTTCAACCATCACTCTACTCATCTTCTCTCTTTTCCTAAGGATTTAAAGCTTGATGGATGATCTTCATCAAGATCATCACTCGCTTTTGAAGGAAAACCATGTATTCATCTTCTTTCCTTTTTTTGATCCAATGTTCTTCAACCTTAGATCTGTTTTTCTAGAAGATGTATGCATGTTTTTCATGAAGTCTATATCAGATTAGTAATCCATCACCCTATAGTTTCTCGTCCATGAATTTGCCATAATTTCTCCAAGAACCATGATTGATCTAATTATGGTAAGTTTTTGTTTCCTATTTTGTGACATGAAGACTTGATATTATTAGGGTTTTGAAGTCCTCTATAGACCAATATACTATTCTTGCATATTCCCTCTTGATTGGTGTCTTTTTGAATCACAAAATTCTGATTTTGAATCAGAAATCTCTGATTTTGTCAGTCACTGACTCTGTTGGTCGACTGAGTCAGTTGACCAATCAATCGACCTATGAGGACAGTAACCTCATATTTGGTCTGTTTTGGATGATTTGATTTTTTTCCCTTCTAGGTTTCTTTCCTAATATGATATATATACTTGTTTAGGACTTTTCTTTCCAAGTTTAGACAAGATCTTCCTTGATCCCCAAGATTCTTTGCGAAGTAATTAAGGTAAGGATAGTCATTTCCTTAATTACATAGATTGCATGATTTAGTTTCCATATTTGAATCACTTTGATTTACTTCCATAAATAGATTCTTATATTGACTTACTACTGATGCAACTACTTTGATTACAGTAGCATTACTTGTTTAAGCTAATTAGTTCATATACGATTTACTTGCCAATTATATACATGTTGGATTATGTTATTGATTTCTTTCCATTTGGGGAGTTACTATACTTGTGATATGATTGATTCATGGTTGTGAATGATTAGGTATGGTTTGGAAAGGGGAGGTGTCCTTTTGACACTTTTTTCCTTGGACACCTACGAGAATATTATGGGATGTTTCCGGAGATGCCCTTTGACACCTTCCTAAACTGTTGGTTGACATACCTAGGGCTGTCTAGTAGTGTTTGGCTAGGATGTCCCGTTATATTAGACCCTAATCGGAGGAGTATTGAGACCGAACGACCCGTGGTAGCAATGGGGATTCATGGGTTCTCAAGACTGATAACCAACCCGTGAGAGGACAGGAATCACATTGTGGGGGCCATTCGTTGGTAGGGTTGCATATGGATAGACTTGGGCTCATGGGCGCTCAAGACCAGTAACCAACCCGTGAGGGGACATGAGAGCTTCCCATTTACCACATGTGGATAACCAATAGGGTTGATGAGTCTGTAGTTTGGGACTATGAGGACTCTAGTGTGAAGGATACCGAAAAGGATCGCCAGGGGCGAGGAATGGACGTATCTGGATCTAAGTTGATGTAACTAAGTAGAAAACTTGCATTTGGCTAGGCTTTAACCCTGACATGCGCCAGTACTTTAGACCAATGGTGATGTGAGAGAGCAGTGACCTAAATCCCAACCATGGAATGTCCCGAGGGATGCCAGATCCACTACCGAACGGTGTTGTATGATGAGACCTTCCCAAAGAAGTTTGGTGTTATGATTTAAAGCATGTCTGCCAATAGAGATCAGCATACATAGAGTTAGAATCATATTGCATCATATGTTTCATATCACATTGCATCTTACTTTGCTTTGAAATCCTGCTATTTATGTTATTATGGATTAACTGCCTTACTAGGTTTCTTTTGAAACTCACTCCTTTTGTGCTATGTATTGTTAGATTTCTCTACAGGTTCTGAGTATCATGATTGCTCATATGAAGAAGCGCAAGGAGAAGAGACATATCTCCAAGAAGGTGATTGCGGTTACGATGATCACATTGAAGATTCCGCGGGTGGTTATGCTGCGTACGATGCTTAGTCCGTCGATAGAGTGGAAGTGCCCTTGTGCCATTTTTGAGATTTATACTTATAGAGATGTCCTCTATAAGATTGAGAACGATTTAGTTACTCATTGTACTTGTTACTGGGATTAGTTTTGATCTCTTTTCCTTTCTTTTTGGAACTACTTTTCCGTTGTTGGTAGAGTGAGATTTCTGCCTCACTTACTTTATGATTTTGACATTTTGATTACCTTTCGTACTCTGATGATATATGATTTTATTCCTTCTTTATTTGGATCTCTAATTTATACTTTGCACATTGATTATTTATGTTCATGATTATGTTATTGTCTATGTGGGAGGTTGATTACCTCGATACTTGATCTTCCGGGCTGTGGATCACACACTCGGGTATGCCAGGTAGGGTCCGGTTGGGTGGATGTGACAGTTCTGGTTAGGTTTGGGCTGGATTTCACATTCTTCCCCCCTTAAAATAATTTTGTCCTCGAAATTGGGAGAGTACTAGGCTTCTAAAGAGATGGAGGACATTGCTTTTATCTTGACCTTTCTTCTCCCAAAATCTTCGGAAAACAATTAACTATAAATCTTTTGTAAGAAACAAGGAATAAATCTAACATGCTTTGAAATCAAATCGGAAGTATGATCATGGCTTCATGAAGATTTCACAAGGATCATGGCGAAGATCAATATGAAGATCATAAAACCTTAAGAATGAAAGGAGATTTGTAGAAGAGATGGTTGCAAGGATGCAACATCTTCTTCTAAATCTCAATCACAAAGAATAAGACATAGCAAGAGTAGATCAATACAACACAAGAGAGATTACTAACCTTTGATTGAAGAACAGGAGATGAAAAGTTTGAAGTCTTGAGACAATTAGAAGGAATATCAAATCATGAAGATCACATTTGATTTCTCTTCGAAATCATTCTATGGGGAAAACACAAGGTTATAGAGTGTATGGAGATCCACTCTAGAACAGCAAGATAGAAGGATCAGTCATGGGAATGACTTAAGATCACCCTCTTATCAAAGGGAATAGGAGGCACAAGAAGAAATCATAGAGAGAATAGATCAGCTTCGGAGTAAACTTCTACCAAATGAAACTAGGCAACTCATATGACAGAGAATAAATCGAACAATGTATATGGTAGGTATGCATTTGGCACATCAGCAAGGTTATAGTTAGGTGGGGTTTCACAATCTCCCCCCCCCCCTTTAAGTAATTTCGTCCTTGAAATTGAAAGCATACCTGGACTTCCAATAAGATGAGGAAATTCCTTCAGGGGTGCGATTGTTCCATCGAATCTTTACCAAAGGGATGGAAGGTACAACGAAAAATAGGTTTAATAGGTAAAGAAATCTGGACTCTTGGCTGACTTCTTAAACAACAGATAGCAACTCAAAACAAAAAGCAGACGTTAAGAATGTAAGAGATGCATAGGTGACAAATTGAACGAAGATAGGAACGAAGGCTACGAATAACGAACTTGAAGAAAAGTTTTCTAGGCTTCTAAAAAGGATCTAGGGTTTCAAAGGTCTTCCACAAAAACATCACACTTCCACATGACAACCACACTTAAATCAGCTGCACAAGTCATAAAAATCCAAACAATGCATCAAAATCAAAATTTTCACAAAACTGCCCAAAACAGCAAAATCTGCCCTGCTAAAAAAAAACAGCCTAAAAGGGACCACTTCCTCCATTCCAATCCCACTTCAAACACTTCCAATTTTGAGTTTTGGCTTTGGGGAAAAGGTTCTCTAGGGTTCCTAAGGTTCCAAGGCTCTCAAGAGGCTTCAACAACTTCACACAAACTATTCAGGTCAACAACACAAGGTACTCTTCATTCTTACCTTTCTTTCTTTTCAATTTCATTACCAATAACATGATTTTCTTCAAAACTGAGAATTGCTTGCTGATACTGGTTACAAACATGCCTAGGGGTGTTTTGAAACATGCTCCAACCAATTTCCGCACAAGCCAAGCTTCAACCAAAAAGATTTCCCACACTTTACACCAATTTCACTGTTCACTTTACCAAAATCCCAACTTCACAAACACTTGTCCCATTTTCAAACCAAAAGAAAATTTGACACCAAACCAATTCCTACATGACTGTTTCAACATGAGGAAGGTGCTCACACACTTCGTTTGGTCAAAATCTGACTTTCCAAAAATCACAAAACCTTGCCCAAAAGAGAATTCCTTCTTCTAAAGTTGTTGAATTTTCACATCCACACTGCAAAATTGATAGATTTTCTTCAACCAAACCATCCCAGCATGTTCGTCCAAGTCTTATGCACATGCTAGTATGTTCGTATCGCAATTTTGACAAAATCGAAATTTTTCGAGAAATTACGAAAATGCCACTCTTTCATGCAAAACAGCTCAACTCATCCAATTGAAAACTTCTCTTTACTCGACAGGTTCACTATGTCTAGAGGAGGTAGGAGGGCTGATAGAGGTCAGGGACACGTTCTACGACTAGTAGTTCTACAAGAGGGATCTTCCACAACTTTCATCCTTGCTAAAATTTTCCAAAATCCAAGGGTTTTGATGGACCTTCTCCAAACAACCTTCTTAGCATGTTAAACCAACGCTTGTACACATGCTAACATGTCCAAATCACAGCTTCCATCAAAAACAAATTTTTTTCCGAAAATTTACCAAAATACCATTTCTTCGCCAACTATTGCATTACTTAACTTCCTTTACTCATGCAATGCAATCTCAACGTGTGTCTTCAAATTCTCATCAAACCACCACGAAGAAAAACACTTAAGGGTTAGGAGAGGTAGAGACGAGGATTAGAGTACTATTCCGCTGCCACAAGCAGAGGTAATGCAAGGATAAGGAGACAACAGTCCAGACTACAAATGAGGTTTAAGATTAGGATGAAGATGATGATGAGGACGAGGATAATGAGGATGAGACTCAGGATCAAGAGGTTCAGGAAGATGAGGATGAGACTCAGTCCATCGCATTCAATTTTAGAGGCACCGGGTGTGGTTTTCGGTCGTCAGCCATGACTTCCACGCAAGAGAAGATAAAGACACACATATTGTCACATCCCCCCAGCCGGTACCCTAACTGGCATACCGGGGAGTGTGATCCATAGCCTCGAGGATCAAGTATCGAGGAAATCATCCTCCCACATATACAATAACATAATCATAAACAGGAAATAATCAAGGTTTTAACATTATAAACAAAAGATTCAAATCAGGAAATGAATAATCAATATAATCAGAGTGCGGAAATGATACCAGATGTAATCACATCAAAAGAAGTAGAGTGTGGCGGAAACTCACTCCACAGATACAGCGGAACGTAGTACGTAAGTCTAAAAAGAATTACAACTGTTTCTAAAGAAAAGAAAGATTAGAATGTTCAAAGTAAACTACGCGTTTTCTAATCTATAGATGACATCTTCAAAATAGTGGACTTCATCAATCCAACATAGATGTTTCATCTCTACATTACGTCTAATCGTAGTACGCAATGTGATCGCTCGAGGGATCATCAGGGTTATCTTCATAGTTGCCAACACCTTGCGTGTATTAAGCTTCTTCGGCTTGCGCTTCATCGTACTATCCTTCATAATAGTCAATACCTGTAGAATAGTCTAACAAAAAGATTGCACAAAAAGGAGTGAGTTCAATTGAACTCAGTAAAGCAAGTTAACTCATAACAACATAAATAACATGCGGCAAAACATAACAAGATACAATGCAGTATGAAACAGATAATGTATGTATGCATCTAAACTCTATGTATGTTGGTCTCTATTGGCAAACATGCTATAAGTCATAGCACCGTACTTCTTTGGGTAGGTCTCAAATCACTCATCATCGGTTGGTAGTGGGTCCTTCATCCCTCGAAACATTCCATGGCTAGGGGTTAAGTCACCGCTCTCTCACATCACCATTGGTCTAAGTACTGGCGCATGTCAAGGTTAAGCCTAGCCAATGCAAGTCAGCTACTCAATCACATCAACTCAGTTCCAGATACGTCCATTCCTTGTCCCTGACGATCCTTTCTGGTATCCTTCACACTAGAGTCCTAATAGTCCCTGACTACGGACTCATCAACCCTATTGGTTATCCACATATGGTAACGCGAAGCTCTCATGTCCTCTCATGGGTTGGTTACTGGTCTTGAGCGCCCATGAGCCCAAGTCTATCCATATGCAACCCTCCAATAAATGGCCCCCACAATGTGATTCCCGTCCTCTCACGGGTTGGTTACTGGTCTTTAGCGCCCGTGAATCCCCACTGCTGCCACGGGTCGTTCGGTCTCAATTCCCTTCCGAATCGGGTCTGATGTGATGGGGACATCCTAGCCAAAACTGCTAGACAGTCCTAGGTATGACACCAAATGATTGGGGAAAGCGTCAATGGGCAACCCCGGAAACATCCCATACTATTTCCGATAATGTCCAAGGATAGAAGTGTCAAAAGGACACCTCTCAATCCCAAACCATACCTAATCAAACACATTCTTAGATCAGTCATGTCATACACAATCAACAACTCATCATATAAAAGAGAATATAAAAACATGATTTAATCATTAAACAATATAGTAATAAGCAATTCATATAAGCTTGAATAATGAAAAAGAAAACATAAGTAAAGTGCTACTGTAATTACAGTAGTATATCAGTAGTATAAAATGCAAGAACAGTAAGCAAACTCAGAGTTTCTTAAAGTAGAAACCAGAGAGTATACGATCTATGTTATTATGAAATAACTATCCTTACCTTGATTATCGCCGAAGATAATCCAAAAATCAAAGAGAGAGACTCCAAACTTAGCAAATAAACTCCTAACAATCATAGATACAACATTAGGAAAGATACCTAAAAGATTAGAGAGCAAACGAATCAAACTGAGTGAAAAATGAAGCTACTGACATCATTGGTCGACTGCTTGGTCTACTGAGTAGACCAAGCAGTCGACCAAGCAATCGACCAACCAAGTCAGTACGGAATTGCAGAAACTAGATCAGTCATAACTTCTTTGTTTGAAGTCGGATTGATCCGAAATTCGAAGGGGAACTTCCTAGAACGTATTAGAACTATATAGGAAGGTAAAATCATCAAGTCAAGGTCAAGAGATGGGTTCTTGATTTGAACCAAGAAACTAGGGTTTTCACCTTATGGCTCTCATGAAAAGGCTAGGGTTACAAGATGAAAGGGAATAATTGCTAACAAGAAAATAACAAGAAAATCATTGGAAAAGAGTTTAGATTAACATAAATATAACTCATGTGGTTACCCTCACATGGGAGGTTACCAAAGGTTTCCAAAAATCAAACAAGGGTCAAGGTTTCAAGAAAAATACTCGGCTAGGGTTAAGATCATGACGATGATCATAGATCTCAAAGAATAGAATGAGATCATGGAATAGATGGTTGCAAGAATGCAGCATCTTCTTCCTGATCTCAGTCAAGAACAAGATCGAAGAAAGAATAATTTAAAATTCAGAAGAGATACTAACCTTGAATTGTCAGATTAGAGATGAGAGGCTTCAGATCTGCAGAGTCTTCGAAATCATCGGAAAGAGTTTTGGAAAGGTCTTCCCATGTTCACAAAGTATTTAGGAGGCAGGCGTAATTAAGAAACACGAAGTAGGGTTTAAATATAAGTGAAAAAACCCTAAAATTGGATTTTCTCGGATTTAACACACAGTTGGTCGACTGGCCTGGTCGACTGCTTGGTCGATGGCCTAGTCGACCAATCAGGTCAGCAAGGCAAAAATAGGGAAATGGAGGATCAAATGGACCCTAAACCTTAAGGGCTTTTGCACACACATCAAGTGACATACCTAGTGTGTAGAAATGCCTTCAAAACAAGTCAGATAATACTCCAAGTCCTTCAACTAATCTCATCTTCTTCAAGCTGCAACTTTCCTTCCAGATCTACACAAACTTCCAAGTATGGAACTCCATCATCAACATCCATGGGTTCTGTCACATCCCCCCAGCCGGTACCCTAACTGGCATACCCGATAGTGTGATCCACAGCCCCGAAGATCAAGTGTCGAGGAAATCATCCTCCCACATATACAATAACATAATCATAAACAGGAAATAATCAAGGTTTAAATATTACAAACAAAAGATTAAAGTCAAGAAATGAATAATCAATATAATCAGAGTGCGGAAAAGAATACCAGATGTAATCACATCAAAAGAAGTAGAGTGAGGCGGAAACTCACTCCACAAAATACAGCGAAACGTAGTATAAGTCTAAAAGGAATAACAACTAAAACAAAAGAAAATAAGAAAGATAACTAAACTAAGAATCTTCTATCCTATAGATGACATCTTCAAAATAGTGGACTTCATCAATCCAACTGAGATGTTCCAATTCCACGTTGCCTCTAATCTTAGTACGAAATATGATCGCCTGAGGGATCATCAGAGTAATCTTGATTGTCGCCAACACCTTGCGTGTAGTACGCTTCATTGGCTTGAGCTTCAGTGTATTGTTCTTCATAGTAGTCAGTACCTGTAGAATAGTCTAACAAAACAATGTACAAAAAGGAATGAGTTTCGAAGAAACTCAGTAAAGTAGTTAATCCATTAACAACATAAATAACATGTGGCAAAACATAACAAGATGCAATGCAGTATGAAACAGATAATGTATGTATGCTCCTAACTCTATGTATGTTGGTCTCTATTGGCAGACATGCTTTAAGTCAAAAGCCTAGCCCAATGCAATCCATGGCTGGGGGTAAGTCACGCGTACGGCTCCTGTTGGTAGTGGGTCCGGCATCCCTCAGGACAATCCATGGCTGGGGATTAAGTCATCTCTCTCTCTCACATCACCATTTGGTCTAAGTACTGACACATGTCAGGGTAAAAGCCTAGCCCAATGCAAGTCATCTACTCAGTTACATCAACTCAGATCCAGATACTTCCATTCCTCCCCTCTCGAGATCCTTTTCGGTATCCTTCACACTAGAGTCAGCGTATCCGACTCTCTCAAATAGGGACTCGTCAACCCTATTGGTTATCCACATATGGTAAACAAGAAGCTCTCATGTCCTCTCACGGATATAACTCACCGGTCTTGAGCGCCCATGAGCCCAAGTCTAGCCATATGGAACCCTCCAATAAATGGCCCCCACAATATGATTCCCGTCCTCTCACCGGTTGGTTACCGGTCTTAAGCGCCCGTGAATCCCCACTGCTGCCACGGGTCGTTCTGTCTCAATTCCCTTCCGAATCGGGTCTGATGTGATGGGGACATCCTAGCCAAAACTGCTAGACAGTCCTAGGTATGACACCAAATGATTGGGGAAAGCGTCAATGGGCAACCCCGGAAACATCCCATACTATTTCCGATAATGTCCAAGGACAGAAGTGTCAAAAGGACACTTCCCAATCCCAAACCATACCTAGTCAAACACATTCTCAAATCAGTCATGACATACATAACCGACAATTCATTATATAAAAGAGAATGTAAAAGCATAAACTAAGTGAAGTGCTACTGTAGTTACAGTAGTACATCAGAGATATAAACTATAAGAACAGTAAACAATTCATAGTTTCATAAGGTAGAAACCAGAGGGTATGTGATCTATGTCATTAAGGAAATAACTGTCCTTACCTTATAACCTGCAAAGGAATCTTAGGGAATCAAGTAAGACCTTGACTAAACCTGAGAAGAAAGTCTTAAACAAGTGTATACGACATGTTAGGAAAGATACCTAGAAGAAAAGATATCAAAATAATAAAAACAGACCAAGAATGAGGTTGGTGTACTCATTGATCGATTGGATTGGTCTACTACCCCAGTCGACCAATGAGTCAACCAATCGAGACAGTAGCTTACAAGAATCCGAATTTTGGTAAAATAGAACCGAATTTGGTGGTTCAAAAGGGTACAAAATAAGGGGGAAACTATAATGGCAACACACTAGTATATAGAGGACATCAAGACACTAATTGAATCAAGTTTTCAAGTTACAGATTAGGAACCAAAAAGTTACCCTAATTAGGTAAATCATGGATCATGAAGAAAACATTGGTATGATCAAGGATAAAGAACTAGAGGATGATAGGTTACAAATCTTGTACAGAAAACACATTGATTGGATATTAACATGATCAAAATATGGGTTCTTGATTTGACTCAAGAAACTAGGGTTTCAACCTTTATGGCTTCCATGAAAAGGTTGAGATCACAGGATGAAAGGGAATTAATGATTGGCCAATAACAACAAGAAAAACCAGAGAAAGATCAAATTTAGATTAGCATAAATATTGCCCATGAGGTTTCCCTCGCATGGGAGGTTACAAAAGGTTTCCAGAAAGATCATACAAGGGTTAGGGTTTCAAGGGTTAATTCGGCTAGGGTTGAGATCATGACGATGATCATAAATCTCAAGGAATAGAATGAGATCATGGAATAGATGGTTGCAAGAATGCAGCATCTTCTTCCTGATCTCAATCAAGAACAATATTAAAGAAAAGAAATTCAGAGATAGAGAAGAGAAAGAGAGTATAGACATACCTTTGATGCAGGAGGATGAAGATTACTTCAGTTCTTGCGAGATATCAACCAAGGATGCAAGGGAATTGATTAGAATGGAGTTCTAACTTGTTCCAAAGGCTTAGGAGGCAGATGAGGTGGAGTAATCCTGAGATTAGATTTAAATAGAGTAGCCACAACCTAATTAGCAAAAACAAAACCAATTGGTCGATTGATCGGTCGACTGGTCCAGTCGACCAATGAGTCGACCAATCAGGACAGCAAGACAAAAATAGGGAATTGAAGGCTCAGATAAAGTCCAAACATAATGGGGTTTGGCACACACCTAAAGTGACTTACCTAGTAGGTAGAAATGCCTTCGAACCAACACAGAGAGCACTCCAAGTTCATCAACTAATCCGATCTTCATCAAGGTGCAGTTTCCATAAATGGAACACTAACATCAACACTCATGGAATTCAATCCAGCCACCAAGTCTTCTACAAAAATGGCCCAAAGCTGACTTCTTGCCTTACTTCAGGTTGTCAGACCTACAGAAAACAGGGTTTTTGGGTCAAGGTTAGGGCTAGGCTTCACAGGTTCAGAGTCAAACACCATGTCTTCTACTGAGATGGCCCATAGTTGGCTTCTTCCTTTACTCCGAGTCTTCGGACCTAAAAACAACCGGGTTTTTGGGTCAAGGTCAGGGTTAGGTTAGGGCTGGGTTTCACACATATGCATTATAGAAGATTGATTGACACGACTAGAGGAGGAGTCTCAATCTATGAGAGGTCATTTCTGTTCTCAGGAACAATGCATAAATAGATAGCACTAGGATTATCTTCGAGTCTATGGTTGGAGGCAGAGCAATCAGCTTCACGCGGCTAGGTCAGAGGATGAGGGTGATATTGCCAAGGCTGATGGCACATATGAGGATGGTGGTGAGTAAGATGAGGATGAGAATGGTGATGTTGTTGGTGATGAGCACAGGGATGATGATGATGATGATCATGACACGGTTCCAGCTCGGGATGAGGATGATATTGATAATTAGGGAGATGAGGATCATAGAGATGAGGATCAAGGTCAGGATGAGATTCTGAAACACGAGGAGATTCCTACACCATGTTTCTGCTGCGATTGAGGGTCCATCACATACGACTTTTGAGGCTCCAGGTGTGGCTTCTCATCAGTCATCAATTTCTTCCACACTTAAGAGGTTAAAAGCTCGACAGGAGAGGATACAGTCCTATATGTATACCTTGGGAGAGAGATTTGCACGACTGGAGAAGGAGTTCAGATCCAGGAGGGACCAAACAGATCACCGGAGTCGGTCACCTAGATAGATAGTACTAGGAGTTTCCTTTTATGCTTTCCTAGATGTATTTCCTTTTAGACTTATAAAAATCTCTTATGTGATTAATGAAATTCAATTTATTTCACTTGTGTTATTGTACATTATGCATTTTCTTTTGTTGCATTAGAAGTTTTTAATGTTTAGTTATGACTTATAACTCATGATGACTACTCACGACCATTAGTCCCAACGACAACACCCGACTCAGACTCATATGACAACATGTGACGGCAACACGACTCAAACTCATGACAACACGACTCACCACAAAGACTTACTCATAAGGATGACTCTCGACGACAACTTTCAACTCAGGACTCAACTCACATACCCAATAACTCAAAACTGACAACTTAACTCTAACCATGACTACAACCCAAGTACAAGTCATAAACGTTTAATTATTGTGTATTATACAATCAAGATGTATTATGCTTCATTTATTCAAGTTTCTAATCCAAGTTTTCTATTATTCAATTCTAAGAAAGTTTGAGTCACTTCTAGATCTATGATCAAGGATGCTTCATTATTGTGTTCTGTGGTTATGATTGTCCGGAAACTTGGGCTATGATACCATGTGTCAAATCCCGCCCTAATCCACTCAGGGGGTACCCTATCTGGATTATTCGGGGAAGTGATCCACAGTCCCGCCGATCAAGTTTAGGAACGATCATAGTCACTTAGCACAATAATATAATCAAAAGCAAGAACAATTCTTTGTATTCAAATAATTTAATAATAAAAGTCAATAAAGGATCTCAGAAGGATCACAAGAAACATCAGAGTGCGGAAACGATACAAATAGGACAAATAGTCAAAGTGTGAAAAGGAGGGGAAAACCCGTCCTATAACAATAGCGGAAGGTAGATCGACTAAAATTAAGGGTTACAACCAGTTCCCAAAATGACAACAGAACAAACTAAACTACGATCTCGACGAATCAAATAAAAAGGTTAAAAAGAAAATGGGACGATATCCCAACACTAGCACACAAATGCAAGGGCCGAACTGCTCTAGATAAGTAATAATCTCGGACTACTAGTCTTCACCAGTGTAGTCACCATAATCAGTAGTTTAAAAGTCATCAACTTAGTCTTCATAGTGTTGACCATCATAGTCAACAGTAGTAGTACCAATAGTAGAGTCTAACCAAAGATGTTGCAAAAAGGAGTGAGTTCAAAAGAATGGCCACAATAACATAGATACATGGTACAAAGCATAGCATGATGCAATATGATATGAAACAGATGATGCAATTATGATACTAACTCTATGTATGCTAGTCTCTATGGTAGACATGCTTTAAGTCATAGCACCATACTTCTTTGGGTCGTCAGTCACTCCCCCATCAACCAATTCCGTATCTTGGGTCTGCCGTGGTAGTTGGGTAAAGTCCTCTCAAACCATGGTAGGGGATTCGGTCACCACTCTCTCACATCACCATTTGGTAAAAGTATTGGTGCATGTCAGGGTAAAGCCTAGCCCAATGCAAGTCATCTACTCAGTCATATCAACTCAAATCCAGATACGTCCATTCCTCGTCTCTGGGCGATCCTTTCCCGTATCCTTCACACTAGAGTCAGCGTAATCCCAAATTACGGACTCATCAACCCTATTGGTCATCCACAAATAATAGACGGGAAGCTCTCAAGTCCTCTAACGAGTTGGTTACCGGTCTTGAGCGCCCGTGAGCCCAAGTCTAACTATTTGCACCCCTACCTATAAATGGCCCCTTTCAGGTAGCCGTAGCATGGTTTATGTCCTCTCATGGGTTGGTTACCGGTCTTTAGCGCCCATCAAACCATACCCTACCACGGGTCGTTCGGTCTCAATGCCCTTCCGATTCAAGTCTGATATGACAAGGACATCCTAGCCAAACAACTAGACAATCCTATGTATGTCATCCAATAACTCGGGAAAGTGTAGATAGGCATCTTCGGAGAACATCCCATACTATTCCCTCCGATGCCCAAGGACAGAAGCCTCAATAGGACACTCCCCAATCCCAAGTTATACCTAAGCAATCACATACTCAAGTCTATCATATCGCATACATTTGATACATCATCATGATAGAAGTTAAATCATAACATCAAAATGATCCATCATATATACAAGTAGCAAGAATAATAAATCATTATAACAAGAGTATATGAAATCACAATACTACTGTTCTAAAACATGTATAGCAGTCCTATGATATTTAAAAGTAATTAAGAGGTTATGTTCACTAAGTTATGAGCATCAAGACATAAGCACATAGCTTATGTATTTATGGTGATAACCATCCTTACCTTAGGTTGAGTTGATGATGAATCACGAGTTACCAAGGAATGATCCAAAAGTAGTGTTAAGACCCTAAACAAACATAAATAAGAGGTTAGAGAAGAAATCGAGAAGCTCGGATGTCGAACGGGTCAAAACTGGTTGAAGTTGCTGTCAGCAACAAGTTTGGTCTTTGGTCGATGGCATCGACCAAAGAGGATCGACCAAAATTGTCTTCGGGGCTACATAATGGGTTTTGGGGATTTTGGTCCGAAATTGGTCTTCCATGGTTCGAATCAATCCGGAACTTGGAGGGATGATTAATAACAATGTAAGAACACTACCTACCAAGTATTATCATAATCCAATGGTCCAAATGAAAACCCCCAAATTGAGGTTCTATGTTCTAAAGACAAGAATCCTAGCATTCATGAGAAATCGATGTAATTGAAAGGGAAGCTAGAGAATAAGTTGGGGAATGGGTTAGGAACAAGATTACAATCAATTGCAAGCCAGAAGTTTGGCTAATCATACTCCACATTTCATCTAGTATAAGAAATCAAGTTTTTAAGCAAAGAATCATGGTAATGCATATGCAAGGATCAAGATGCAAGTGAGGCATAGCAAGAATGAAGGACAAGCAAGTATAAATGGGAAGAGACATTCATGGCAAGGTGTTTGCAAGGTTGCAGCACCTTGGCCATGGTCTCATGAGTAAAAAGAAGAAGAGAAGTGAGTAGGATAGAGAGCAAGAGAGAGAATCATACCTTAGAAGATGATAATGGAGTCAAGAGAGAATGATTGCAATGATTGGGGGCAAGAATCCTTCACAAATACCAAGAGAGTGCCTTGGGAAGCTCCACTCTCTTTCTAAGTGGTCTAAATGAGTGTAATAGGGCTCAAAACAAGAGGCTAGCATATATAGATGAGAGAATATTCCAACAGCATCTTTTACTCGAATCTGGGCAACTTTGGTTGATGCTCTTTGGTTGATGGCATCAACCAAAGAGGATCGACTAAAACAGGTTTCAGCAGAAAATCCAGAAATAGTTCAGCAACTTCGAACAGTGATTCAGAGGGCTATATGGGGTCAAATTGAGTGGCGTTTTCCCCTACAAGTCCATCAAGAAGTCTAGTTTAGGGAAATGTCTTCGGATTGTGCACAGGAGTTCATTTGATATTCCGACTAATTGACCCCTCCTCGGTGCGCAGATTCTCACTAAACACCGACAATGTACCCAAGTAAGGGGTATCATCGTCAATATCCATGGGTTTTGGGTCAAACGCCATTTCTTCCATAAAGAGGGCCCACAAGGACTTCTTCCTTCACTTCGGGACATTGTATCTACTCTAATGAAAAGGTCGGACATAACCTCCTAAGGCTTTCAAAGATAATAACATTGAAATTAAGGTCCGACTTTAAGGTCTAACATCAAACATGTCTTCTTTATCTCAAAACAAATAGGGTGTCCTGGTTAGGTATGGGCTGGATTTCACATTCTGGCCTTTTGCAACCCCTTCCAGTACCTAGTTGGAAGTGGGAAGGCATTGCCATGGATTTTGTTGCAGGTCTACCTCGAACCAGCAAAGGAAATGACTCAATGTGGGTTGTATTGGACTGGTTGACCAAATCAGCTCATTTTTTTCCAATGAAGATCACCTACCAGGGACAAATTGGCCCGGTTGTGTGTTTATAATGTGGTGAGACTGTATGGTGTGCCTGGTTAGTATTCGTCGAATAGAGATCCAAGGTTCACCTCTCGTTTATGGAAAGACTTGTAGAACTCCTCTGTATTTGGATGAAGTTGGGGAAAGGTGTGTTCTTGGCCCTAATCTAATCAAAACCACATGTACCATGGTGGATATGATTAGAGAAAGGATCAAAACTGCCCAATCTCGATAGAAGTCCTATGCAGATAAAAGAAGGCCAGATATGGAGTTTCCAGTTGGTGAGCGTGAGTTCTTGAAAGTTTTGCCGATGAAGGGAGTCATGCGATTTATTATTAAAGGAAAGCTCAGCCTTAGGTATTTTGGTCCCTTTGAGATTACTGAGAAGGTAGGACCAGTAGCTTTCAGGTTGGCTCTGCCTTCGTCTCTTGTTGGTGTGCATGATGTATTCCATGTATCCATGCCAAGGCAAGTGCAAAGTAGTTGCTCCAGCATGAACCGGAAGGTTTGAGTGAGGTTTTGATGTATGATGAAGAGTCGGATGAAATTTTGGACCAGAAGGATAAGTAGTTGAGGAACCGGACTATACCTTTGGTAAAGATCAGATGGAAGAACTTTTCTTTGAGGAAGCATCTTGGGGAAAAGAAGATGAGGTGTGCAGACTAAGTATCCCCAACTTTTCGGACTTACAGATACATGCAATTTCGGGGGCGAAATTTCTTTTAACGGGGGAGGAATGTAACAACCCCCATATTTCTAACCTGGAATCCGTATTGCAAGTCCGAGAACCCGAAGGTCTAGCTAGGTAAATCTGTGGAGTGTCCGGATAGAGGTCCATGATCCATACCCTGAACCCATGGATCTAGATTCTCTTGTTGAAGAACCTGCCTTACTGGGAAATTGGATCTCTGGTAGAAGGCAAGCGGTGTTTGGAGATGTCCGGAATGAAGGTAAGACTCCCCCATGTGTTTTTTGGGTTAGGTTGTGTTTGGGATTCAACCCCCTAAGCAAAGCACCCTTGTATAGCAATATACTTGGGGGCGGTTGCTAGTGGCGGTTGATTAAACCAAGCGACCGCCTTAAGCGACCGCCACTTTCTGCTTGAGGGAAAATGCCCTATTTTCCCCCTTGTTCGTTATAAATAGCATCCCTCGCCCTATTAACACATTATTATGTTCGGGATTGCTATTTTGGGCGATTAGGCGGCAGTGGAAACGTGCTGGAAGGTGGGCGAAGTGTTGTTAGTGATTTGGAACCTTTTCCCTTCTATTCTTGGTGATTCTGGTTAAGGTAATGAATCTCCATCTACTATTCTCTTCTTTTTAACCTCTAATTGTTATGAACCCATCCCCATTTTGTTAGTGGTTACCCAATTGATTATTTGTAACTCCCTTTCCAATGTTCTTGATGAGATCCTGTCCAGAAACGAATCCCTGCATTTGTTAATGGATGGATCTAATCAAGGGGAGAATTTTGGGTGGTTGATCTTTGTTAATTTTAGGGTTTCGTTTCACCCCTTTGTTATAGACCTATCAAGTTTGAAATTCGGACTAAGATCATCCCAAAACAGATTGAAATCGGATGATCAAAAGTCTAATTTTTAGAGTTGGAAACTATCTGAACTAGGGGTGGTCGCTTGTGGAGGTCGCTACTCCAAAACAGGGGCGTTCGCTTGTGGAGGTCGCTTAACCTAAGCAACCGGCTGGTTTCCAGTGACTGTGTAGGTTTGATTTTGGATTTGTTTTGACTCTTGACTCTTATACATTCTTGTAACCCTACATATAGGTGTCCTTTGTTTCTACTTAAAGTTTTATAATTGTGTTTGGATTGCAATTTAAAGGACTTCTACTAAATTATAGGTAAGGGCATGCATTCTTATTTATATGCAATTACATATACATGATGACTCAACTATTCTATTTACTATTCTTTGATCATGTATCTTGCTGTAATTGTATAAACCATGTGAACCTTATTGTATACTTGTTGTTTGTGGTGTTCCTTGATGTACTTCATCTTTTATGATATTGCACAATTGTTCATGGTATGATAAAGAGTGATGTAGTGTAGTTGTGATGGAAGGGGTATTCCATTGGGATATCTTGGCTGGAGATATCAGAGGGTAGTGGTATGGGACACATGCTCACTGATGCCTCTAGCACTATCATGATTACTGGATGACATACCTAGGAGAGTCTAGAATTGCATGGCTAGGTACTCCACATGCTATTACCCTTTCGGCAGGGGAATTGAAGCCGGGTGACCCTTAACAATGGTGACGTGACTCTGTTTCATCCTACAGCGGTAACCAGTCCCATGCGGAGACTCAGTGGTCCACTGTTGGTCATGCAATGGTAGGGTTGCATATTTAGGGTTGGGCTCATGGATGTTCAAGGAGCGGACCGAGTGTCGTGAGGAGTCATGAGAGCATCCACCCCAATAATATGTGGATGACCATAGGGTTAAGGAGTGGAGTCCAACAGCGGTAGCCAGTCCATGAGGGTTCTCACTCCTAGGTTGCGAAGGATACTGAATCGAGTTGGTTGGTGCCATAGGTGTCACATCCACCCATGGAGTACCCTATCTGGATTACCCGGTGGAGTGATCCACAGCCCAAAAGATCAAGTTTAGGAACAATCATATCCACTTAGCACAATAATATAATCAAAAGCAAGAACAAATCTGTGTATTCAAATAATTTAATAAAGAAAGTCGAGAAAGGATCTTAGAAGGATCACAAAGAACATTAGAGTGCGAAAAATGATACCACTAAAATAAATAATCAAAGTGTAGAATGAAGGGGGGAAAACCCACTCTACAACATCAACGGGAAGTAGAACGAATAAAAGTAAAGGTTACAACCGGTTCCCAAAAGTGAAAGGGGAACAAACTAAACTACGGTCTCAACAAATCAAAATACTAGGTCAAGAGAGAATGGGACGATATCCCATCACTGGCACACAAGTGCAAAAGCCGAATTACTCCCTGCACGTATCAGTCTCGTACTGATAGTCTTCACCGACGTAGTCACCATAACCAATATTGTACGAGTCTCCAACTTGGTCACCAAAGTGTTGACCATCATAGTCAACAGTAGTAGTACCTGTAGAAAAGTCTAACAAGAGATGTTGCAAAAAGGAGTGAGCTCAAAAGAACTCAGCAAGGCAGTTATTCCATAATAACAAAGATACATGATACAAAGCATAGCATGATGCAACATGATATGAAACAAACGATGCAAGTATGAAACTAACTCTATATGAAACAAACGATGCAAGTATGAAACTAACTCTATATATGCTAGTCTCTATGGTAGACATGCTTTAAGTCATAGCACCATACTTCTTTGGGTAGGTCTCAAATCACTCTTCCCTCAACCATCTCGGTATCTTGGGTTCTCCGGTGGGAATTAGGTCCTGAAACCTTCCAGAAAACCTTGGCTGGGGTTTAAGTCACCACTCTCTCACATCACCATTGGTATAAGTATTGGCACATGTCACGGTAAAGCCTAGCTCAATGCAAGTCATCTACTCAGTCAAATTCAGATACGTCCATTCCTCGCCCCGGGTGATCCTTTCCAGTATCCTTCACACTAGAGTCATGGATATTACCCACCGGACTCATCAACCCTATTGGTCATCCACAAATAGTAGACGGGAAGCTCTCACGTCCTCTCACGGATATGACTCATCGATCTTTGAGCGCCCGTGAGCCCAAGTCTAGCTATTTGCAACCTACCAATGAATGGCCCCTTTCGGGTATCTGCAATGCGATTTATGTCCTCTCATGGGATGGTACCGGTCTTGAGCGCCCACAAATCCACACTACTACCACTGGTCATTCAGTCTCAATGCCTTTCCTATTCGGGTCTGATACAACAAGGACATCCTAGCCATACATCCAAACAAGTCCTATGTATGTCATCCAATAATTCAGGAAAGCGTCGATGGGCATCTTTGGAGAACATCCCATACTATTCCCTCCGATGTCCAAAGACAATGTGAAATCCATCCCAAAACCTAAATTAGACACCCTATTTGTTTTGGATGAAGAAGAACTTGTTTGATGTTTGACCTTGAAGTTGGACCTTGAGTATGGTGTTGATATGTTTAGAAGGTCCTAGAAAGTCAGGTCGGACCTCTCCCTTATTGTAGATCTAAAGGCCCGAAGGGAAGTGAAAGACAACTATGGGCCATAGCAATTGAAGACATGGTGTTCGACTCTGGACCCATGGAGTTAAACAGTGATGCCCCATACTTGAAGACCTTAATTGATCTAGAAAAGAGACTACGCCTGGATGAAGAGAAGATTGGTTGATGACCTTAGAGCTTGGTTAGATATGATTCGAAGCCATTTTTCCATGCTAGGTAAGTTGTAGTTTATGTGTTTAAAGTTTCATTTGATTCCGAGTAGTGGAAGGCCCTCAAATCCCTGTTTCCGGCTAAGTTGACAGTCTGGGTCGACTGCCTGGGTCGACTGGGCCAGTCTACCCAACCAATCAACCCAAGGGTGCTGAACTAGAGAAAAATCTTCTAAATAGGGTTATATTGCTATATATACCATAGGACTTCGTGTTTTTAGTATCCCTAGCCTCCAAAACACCTAGAGAACGAAGGGAACTCATCTCCAAGCCTCCATTGGTGTGGAAGAAGATCTACATTCAACTCTCAAGCTTTCTCTCTCTTGTTCTTCAATCAAAGGTTAGTAATCTTACTTCTATGTTATTGATTTATTCTTTCCATGATCTTTCTCTTCTCTAATCTGAGATTATGAAGAAGATGTTGCATCTCTGCAATTGTATCTTCTACAATCTCCATTCATTCTCATACTATGATCATCATAATCAATTCTTACCATGATTCTTATGTTTTCTACATGCATCTATGATCATGTTCTTATTTTTATTTCTTCTAGCATATTAGATGCATCTCTATGATCATTCTTACTCTTGATTTACTGTGTTCATGTACTAGAATGAGATCTCATCACCTCTAGTTCATCTCTTTCATTCATAGCATGTTTTCAATGAAAACTATGATTTCTACCAAATTAGAAAATATGATTCCAAATTAGTAAGTAATGGTTTTGATCGTTGTTTGATGTCTAAAATATGCTTTTTAGTCTTAGATTATTGTTTTAGAGATTCCCTCCAATTTTCGTAGCATTCCGAATTGTGTAGGTTAGGTTTCGGATAAAAAATCTGATTTTTGACCCGTACTGTTCATTGGGTCAACTGGGTCAATCAACCCAGCCAATCAACCCGCAATGACAGCAACTCCATTTTTGATCCGTTTCGACTCCAATCTTTTGGAATCGTTTCTTATGATCTATACATGTTTTGTCAAGCTTGTTTAGGTGATTTTGGATCTGTTCTCTGATCTCTTATTTGAAGACTATAAGTTTGGATTACGAGGTGAGTATTCCAACTCACAATATGCCTACTTACATGTCTTTATGTATTATGATATGAATGCATGATTTAACTACTGTTGTTTGGTTTCTTTTACATCATGATACTTCTACAACTACAGTAGCTTGTCCACATTGTTAATTTAATATTATAATTGATTATTGATTATGAGTATGTGTTATGGACTATGATGTGGATATGGATGTGAATATGACTTGTATGGAATCATGATGTGATGTGGATGCCTAGGTCGTAGTTGTGGAATGGGGAATGCCCTATTGGCGTTTCTGTCTTTGGACATCAGTGTAAGTGGTATGGGACGCTTTCCTATGGTGCCCCTTAACTCTTTCCCTAACTACTGGTTGACATACCTAGGATTGGTCTAGCAGTGTTTGGCTAGGAATACCCCTGTTATATCAGACCCGATTCGGAAGGGTATTGAGACCGAAAAACCCATGGTAGCAATGGGGATTCATGGGCACTCAAGACCGATAACCAACCTATGAGGGGACATGAATCACATTGTGGGGGCCATTTATGGGTAGGGTTGCATAAGGATAGACTTTGGCTCATGGGCGCTCAAGACTGATAACCAACCCGTGAGAGGACATGAGAGCTTCCCGTTAACTATATGTGGATGACCTATAGGGTTGATGAATCAGTATTTGAGAGAGTCGGATACGCTGACTCTAGTGTGAAGGATACCGAAAAGGATCCCGAGAGGGGAGGAATGGACGTATCTGGATCTGAGTTGATATAACTAAGTATATGACTTGCATTGGGCTAGGCTTAACCCTGACAGGCGCCAATACTTAGACCAATGGTGATGTGAGAGAGCGGTGACTTAACCCCCAGCCATGGATTGTCCAAGATGGATGAAGGACCCTTTGCCAACCAAGGATGAGTGAATTGAGACCTACCCAAAGAAGTATGGTTCTTTTGAGCTTACCCTTCGAGGGACTTGTTTCTAGATGACATTGGAGGTACGAAAGAGAACCCGTGCCCACGGAGGACCTTTCCGTACATGGTATAGCTCCGGATGTCCTTGGACAAGGTAATGAACAGCGAGGCAGCCAACACTCGGATTTGTGCTGCACTGACGACTCCTATTGATGGCAGCCGGCATCGTCTTGTTTGTCGATGGGATCGTGCGCTAGATGCTGATCTGAAGCTTCAAGAGCATGACCTTAAAGTGAAGAAGAAGAAGAGCCAACTGAAGATGTGGATTAGATTCTCTTGTTTCTTCTAGACTTTTATTTTACTTGTATTAGCTTAGAGCTTGCTTTAGATTTCGATCTACCTTCCGCATATGTTGTGGGGTATATTTCCGCTATACTCTACAATTGTCTTTTGATTTAGTATCTTGTTATTCCGCACTCTGATATTCTTTGTGATCCTTCTGAGATCCTTTCTTGACTTTTATTATTATTTTATTGGAATACAATGATTTGTTCTTGCTTTTGATTATGTTATTGTGCTAAATGGATATGATCGTTCCTAAACTTGATATTTTGAGTTGTGGATCACTCCCCGGGTAATCTAGATATGGTATAAGCTCGGTGGTTATCTGGCGGGATGTGACACAAAGATAGAAATGTCAGTAGGACATTCCCCAATCCCAAATCATACCTATGCAGCCGCATTCTCAATTCCATCATATCATACACCAATGATAGTTCTTCATATAGAAGGATATATAACATAATGTGATCAATCATATATGTAATTAACAAGAACAAATAGTCATGATAATCAAAGAATATATATAAACATGTTACTATTGTCTTAAAATACATACAACAGTCCTATGATGTTAGAAATACAACAATTAAGGTGAATCTACCAAATTCAGGCATAATTCACATCATCTATGTAATTATGGTCATAACTGTCCTTACCTTAATCGAGTTGAAACTAATCCCAAAGATCACTTAGAATAGTCCCCAACTTAGTACTTGAACCCTAGACAACATAAGTGCAACATTAGAGAAGAAAACAATCAAATCGGAGATCAAACGGAGCAAATCGAGCAAGTATAGAGTTGCTGACTTCATCTGGTCAACTGACTGGGCAACTGGTCAGTCGACCAAGATGAACAGTAACGGGCTGAATAGTGAATTTGGCCCAAAATCGATATTCCGGGGCTCAGATCGATCTAAAACTTGGAGGGATCGATTATAACAGTATAAGAACACTACACAACAAATATTATCATGATCCAACGGTCCAATTAGGAATACCCAAATTGAAACCCTATGTTCTATATGCTAAACATCAAGAATTGAAATGAAATTTGTTGCAATGGCAAGGAATGATGGGGAATCAGCCAAGGAAGTGATAAAAACTAAATGAGAATCATAAACCAATAGTAAATCAGACCTATCATACATCTACACATCAGTTTAGATCAATAAGACAAGTTGGAATGATAAGAATCATAGAAATGCAATGTTATTGATTGTATTGGAAGCATAGCATAGCAAGTGAAAGGGGAAACACATGACCAAGTGTTTGCAAGGTTGCAGCCAGCCATGATCTCAATAGCAAGAAAGAGTAGAGAAATGAGTAGAATATAGAATGAGAGAGAGGTAACATACCTTGGGGAAGAGATTTGAGAAGAGAGACTATGATTCTTGTAGAAGATCACCACCCAAGCCAAGGAGGAGCCTAAGAGGAGCCTTCCCACGTCTCAATAGAGTCCCAGCAATATAATAGGGCTTAAGCCACGAAGACCACTTAAATAGAGCTCAAAAAGACCCCAAAATCAGATTTTCTCGGGCTTATAATCCTCTGGTCGACTGACTGGTTGACTAGCCAGTCGACCAGACAAGAATAGCAACTTCGGATAGGGATTCGGAGGGCTATACGGGGTCAAATTGAGTGAGGTTTTCTCTTACAAGTCAATCAAGAAGCCTAGTTTCCAGAAATACCTTTGGATTGAGCATGGGAGTTTATTAGATACTTCAAATAATTCACCCCTCTTCGATGCACAGATTTTCACTAAACACTGACAATGTACTCAAGTAAGGGGCACCATCAACCATATCCATGGGTTTCGGGTCAAACACCATGTCTTCTACAAAGAGGGCACATAGAGACCTCTTCCGTCACTTCGGGATATGGACCTACCCTAAGGGAAAGGTCTGACATGACTTCCTAAGGTTTTCAAAGGTAGTATCACTGAAAACAAGGTCCAACATCAAGGTCTAACATTAAACAAGTCTTTCTTCACCCAAAACAAATAGAGTGTCCTAGCTAGGTTTGGGCCGGATTTCACAATAGGGGAAATTTCTGGACTTCATATAGTATGTTAACATTATGACTTGCATCGGATTAGAAACCCTAACATGCACCAATACTCATTGCCAATGGTCATGGTGAGAGAGTGTTGACTTATTCCCAACCATGGTTTGAGAGCCATGTGTGGACTTACCCCTTTGCCCAGGATCCCTACAGAGGTAACCAGTCCTTGCCGGATCAGAGTGACTATACCTACCCAGAGGAGGGCTGGTGTATATCTTAAAGCATGTCAGCTGTTAGAGACTTGCATAGTTAGATCTTAGTAGCATTCATATTTCTGCATATCATCCATATCATTTCATATGTGCATTCGTGGATTGTATTGACATATATATGAGGATTGTTTGTTCCTTACTGAGTTTGTCAGAACTCACTACTTTCATTGTATATATTATATGAGTTGTACAGATGGTGGCACAATGTCGGAAGTTGGAGATGATTCGTATGGAAGAGCCTTCTCGTATGAAGCTGATGTGGCACAGACAGTGGTTCATGAACTTGCAGAGCATGAAGTGTCACATCCACCCAACCACTCCCCATCGGCATACCTGAGTATGTGATCCACAATCCCAAAGATCAAGTATCGAGCAACTATGCCTCCCACATATGCAATAACACAATCATGAACGATAATAATCATGTTTTAAGCATATAATAAAGAATCATGAATAAGATAAAACAGATAATCAGAGTGCGGAATAAAGATGATACCAATATATATAGAATCCAAAAGGAGAGAGAGAGAGAGAGAGAGAGAGAGAGAGAGAGAGAGAGAGAGAGAGAGAGAGAGAGAGTGATCAAAAGTCACTTCCTCACATGGCAGCGGAAAGTAGTAAATTTAAGTTAAGTTTACAAAACCAAAATCTAAGGAGTATATCAAAAAAGTTAAGTTACAAATCCGGTCTTAATAAGAATTCTAAATATGACATTAAATAAAATTTTCATCAGTCACATAAAATATGTCCTCAAAAATATAGATATCCGAAGTCCAGTATAGCTGCTCCAACACCAGTGTCGGGCTAATCCTGGTGTGCAGCATAATCCTCTTCGGTACCCTCACAATAATCTTCATAGTAGCCACTACCCTGAGGGTAGTGTGGCTCATCATAGGGTGCTTCGAAGGACGTGCCATCGGACTCTTCAAAACCTGTGGAATAGTCTAACAAAGCAAATCCACAGAAAGGAATGAGTTCAAAGGAACTCAGCAAGGCAGTTAATCCGTAATACATAAACCATATGATACAAGTCATAACATGATGCAAATGATATGAGACAGATGATACAATTATGATTCTAACTCTACATATGCTAGTCTCTATGTTAGACATGCTTTAAGTCATAGCACCATACTTCCTTGGGTAGGTCTCAAATCGCTCTTCCCTCAACCATCAGGTATCTTGGGTTCTTCGGTGTGAATTGGGTCCTGCATCTATCTCGGACAATTCCACGGCTGGGGTTTAGGTCACCACTCTCTCACATCACCATTGGTATAAGTATTAGGCTTTACCCAATGCAAGTCATCTACTTAGTCATACCATGTCAGATCAAGATATGTCCATTCCTCACCCCGGGCGATCTTTTCCCTTATCTTTCACACTAGAGTCACGGATATTATTCACCGGACCCATCAACCACATTGGTCATCCACAAATAGTAGACGGGAAGCTCTCACATGCTCTCACGGATATGACTCACCGATCTTCTAGCGCCTGTGAGCCCAAGTCTGACTATTTGCAACCCTACCAACAATGGCCCTTTGGGTATCCGTAATATGATCTATGTCCTCTCATGGGTTGGTTACCGGTCTTGAGCACCCATCAAACCATACTACTACCACGGGTCGTTTTGTCTCAATACCCTTCCGATTCGGGTTTGATATGACAAGGACATCCTAGCCATACACCTAGACAAGTCCTATATATAACATCCAATAATTCGGGAAAGCGTCGATGGACACCTTCGGAAAACATCCCATACTATTCCCTCCGACGCCTAAGGACAAAAATGTCAATAGGACATTCCTCAATCCCAAATTATACTTATCCAATCAAATTCTCAATTCATCATATCACACATACATGATACATCATCATATTGAAAGTCATATCATAACATCGTATAATTCAAGTGTAATGTAAATAAAAATTAAATAGACATGATATACAAGAGTAATTAAACATGTTACTAACTGTTAAAAGACAACTACAGTAGTCATATGATGTCTAAATAGAATTGATAAGCAAAGCATATCAAGTTGCCAATCATCATTGAATAAACACATAGTCCATGTCATATGGGTATAACTGTCCTTACCTTAATTGAATCAGGAATAATAGCAAATACCACTTAGAATAGTCCCCAACTTAGTGCTTGAACCCTAGACAACATGTATGCAACATTAGAGAAGAAAACAATCAAATCGGAGATCAAACGAAGCGAAACGAGCAAATGTTGAGTTGTTGTTTTCCTTTGGTTGACTGATTGGTCAACTGACCAGTCGACCAAGCAGTTGACCAAGAGGATCAATAATGGGCAACATAGGGAATTGTGCCCAAAACCGATCTTCCAGGTCTCGGATCGATCCGAAACTTGGAGGGAATGATCATAGCAATATAAGGACACTACAATGAAAATTATCATGATCCAATGGTCCAATTAGGAATACCCAAATTGAAACCCTATGTTCTATATGCTAAACATCAAGAATTGAAATGAAATTTGTTGCAATGGCAAGGAATGATGGGGAATCAGCTAAGGAAGTGATAAGAACTATACTAGAATCATCAACCAATAGTAAATCAGACCTAGCATGCATCTACACATCAGTTTAGATCAATAAGATAAGTTGGAATGACAAGAATCATAGAAATGCAATGTTATTGATTGTATTGAATGCATAGCATAGCAAGAATGAAAATAAATTAATGGAGATGAAAGGGGAAACACATGGCTAAGTGTTGCAAGGTTGCAGCACCTCAGCCATAGTCTCAATAGTGAGAAAGAGTGGAGGAAAGAGTAGATTAGAGAATGAGAGAGAAATCATACCTTGAGGAAGCAATGGAGCTGGAAGGCAACGATTGAGACCAAGAATCCTCACCGACTTCAAGGGAGGGCTTTGGGAAGCTCACTCCTCGAGCTCTGGAGTGCCAATGATTAGGTTAGGCTTCTATTCACGAGTTCCCATAAAGTAGGGTTAAAATAATAGAGAATTTTGTGATTTTCAGATTTATTAATCTGCTGGTCGACTGACTGGTCGACCAAGCCTGAACAACAACTTCAGTCAGGGAAATGGAAGGCCAGACTGATCCAAATTGAGTTGAGTTTTCTCCTACAAGTCAATCAACAAGTCTAGAATAGATAAATACCTTTGGAACGAGATTGGAAGTGCATCACGTACTTCAACTATGCTCCCCCCCTTATAGGTGCAATTTCTCAGTAAGGGGCATCACTGTCAATATCCATAAGCTCTAAGTCATACACTGAAGCTTCGACTATGAGGGCCCACAAGTCTCTTCTTCCACTACTCCGGGTCTTCGGACCTACAAACACCAATGGATCTGGGTCAGGGTCAGGGTTAGGAAAGGGCTGGATTTCACATGAAGCCTCTTGAAGATGCTTGGTGTGCGCTTTTAGCACCCATTGATGACCGATGGAGACAAAGTGCTAGGATTTTGATGATCGTATGGAGAAAGATTGGAGGACTCCTTTACTTACTAATTTAGAAACTAGTTTTTAGATTTAGAAAAGAAAATCGGAAAGAAGATTATTTGTTTTATTTATTTTGCTTCCGCTGAACTCGATAATTACATTTGATTCTTGATTCTTTCCTTTAATTCTTTCTTGGATATTTATTGGAGTATTTGGACTCCGGTAACCTGTTTATTAATTATTGCACTTATTCTTGCTCTTGATTGTCTATACTTGTGTTTATTATTATTGATGGGTAAGACCGTGGATCCTGTGACTGTTCACTCCCACGGGTTGTCCGGCGGATAATTGAGACTGGCGGGTGGGGTGTGACAACAAGGAATAGAAGGTTTGGTCTGGGAAGAAGGACTAGCCTAGAAAGGAGAAGAGGGATTGGCTTGGGAAGAAGTACCAGATGGATCAGCACGGGAAAAAGGATCACTAGGTAAAGGTAGAAGGAGGAGCAGATTCGTTTTCGAGGTCAGAGGCATCCTGCTGAGCTACGTCAGGGTCCTCTTCATTTGGGACAGAGGATGGACCCACCCCACTACCCGGTCCGGTAAAAGAATGCATTAAGCCAAGGACTTCTTCAAGTTCTTCTGGATCATCATCTACAGGACTATAACTGGGAACCAATCGGACAAATCCTCAGAGGATTGCTCGTGCAAATCCTTCAAACAATCCCCCATAAGGTTGACAGCTCCCATTTGTCACTGTCACCCTCACTTGCATAGCCCTCCAGGCGGGATGGATAATCTTCCTTGGGTTTTTTGGCAGGTCAAACTAAATCTATAGTTGAGACCTAAACCATGTTTCTTAACCATGATTGAATGGGAACTTACTGGTCGGGAAAAACGCGAAGGCAACTGAAGGCAAAGATGGATCGGGAGCTTGATCGAGAGTAGCAAAAGCGATGTGCAAGGTACTTACAACAAAGAATGAGGGGGATATTTATACCTCCAGAAGAAGTGGAAACGGTCACAATTGGACAGACGAAAAATAATGCGATTGATGGCCAAGATCGTGAGATAGTTAAGCTACCCGGAAGAGTCATGTCAGGTGACATTTAGGCACGAGATTGGGGCTAGCACATGGAAAGCTCAACGGTCATATACAACATCAAGTAATCTCAGGAGGTAAATCTGGAAATATCGCACCGGTCAATTTCCCAACAAGTTCTACCCCGCCCAATGATAGCTACCATCGCACGGGTTAGGGGGCTAGTGTTACAGAAGATGCACACGTGTAAACACACACTATGTAGGGTCAGCTTTATACTCGAGTTTCCTTCCAGTTATACAGTCGGGACATATCATGGTCAAATGTAACCAATATGGAATGCTCCATTCACGCTAAGACAAAGAAGGAAATGCCAACATAAACAGAAGGTTCTCCATAGAAACAGCTGGCCAAACGAGTACTCGAGACCCTGTCAGTTCTAAGAAAGGTAACCCATACATTATTTAACAAGGTCTCAACATTTTCTTAATAATCTTTGAGCAGACTTCGCTCGGAATCCTAATCTAATCCCTTATTGACTTAGCTATCGGAGGCGGTTGCCCAGCATCCAAGCCGGCCTCGCGTCTAATCTCTTTTGCAGGTTTCATCATCTTCTTGCTTGGGTGCTCACTCAGGAGTCAATCCACCTTAGTCGAGACCAGGGTCAGATCTAAGGCGCAATAGGTGCAAAGTAATTGATTTTCACCAATTATAATTAATTGCAAGTCTTTAGGGAAGATTATGTAATTTGCTTTTTCTTTTCAGTTAAGAAGGGAATTTCTTCCACTCGGTTCTGCAAGGGGAGCTATTAGTTATTCGTGGAGCTCTGTTAGAAGCTAAGGACCATGGTTGGATGGAGCTTTAGGTGAGATCAGATTCTAGTAAAACGATTCTCTGCATCAATGAAAATGTTGGTGATATCACCGTCCAATTGATTCTGCAGGACATCTCACAACTTTAGCTTTTTCGAGCTGTTTTTTTTCATCATGTTTCTAGAGAGAGCTACAAGCTAGAAAAGGTCTCTTGTAGAAAGGCATGACAAGTTGGCTCTCTACCCACCTCTATTTCTCTTTGTAATCAAGCAGTGCGCTCTTTACCTTCTTTGAAGTAAAAACTTATTTATGAGAAAAGAAGAAAAAAAAGGGGGATTTCTAACTTATATCTCTTGCACCAACCAATGGACATTATAATCATGATACATTTATTTATTCCTAAAAAAAGACTAGGTCTGCTTGAACCTAGACTATTCTTATTAAAAAAAAGGGAAAAAGAATAAATACAATGAAAAGTGTTCCTCAGGTACATGATCATGGTGTCTATCTTATACACACAATTACACCTTAGGAAATCAACAAAATAAATTCTTTGTCAACACACATTCGTGCGCAATCTTCTGATCAATTATATTTCCTATACAATAAGGATTGTCCAACCGCTCAAGGGATGAAAAGGGGTGGAAGGAGAAAAGATGTAGGATGGAATTTTGAATCCAAAACCTCCTTGGCCTTACTCTTTCTTTAGAGAAAGGGGTGACCATTATATCAGAAACACATGCACAATAATTTAATGTTTTTTATTGATAAAATCCACAATAATTTAGTTACAAAAAGGAACTAAGGTATACCCCCACCCCTCATTGGATTGATGGACACATAAATCCAACAATCTAGTCAAAGAAAACGATACCTACACGAAGGAAATCAAAACAACTCAATTTACAGTAACAAATTCAGAGGAAAATGTTGTCACATAGTCTTTGTCGTTTTCAGTATGAACATCGTATTTCATCTTATTTTTATCATTCTGTTTGCTGTTTCATATGCTGCAATAATCCATTTTCATTCACTTGACAATATACTTTCTTTACTGTAAGGGATCAAAGTGAAAGAATAAGTTACATTCAATAGATTTACTGTTGAGTTGTATATTAAGGCGTAAAGGAAAGAAAACGAAATATGGAAAATGAGGACACCAAGTTCAGCATAAGTAGCTGCCAGCCGCATGGTGCATTAACGGTTACCCGATAGATGCAACTGTTGTCCCTGGAAATAGGGATGAAGCAAATGTACTCCTTCCAGGTAAAAAGGTGTCTGCATTTCAATCAGTCGTGACATCTGCAGAAAGCCAGGATTGTATTAGATAAAAATGCCTAGAAAAGCTTCTGCATTTGGAGCTGGAAATATTATTAACCTCTTTATCTTTGTAGGGTGAATGTGCAGAGGGTCAGAATAAGGAAGAAAAAGAACAAGGTGAAGGTGGGATTTGATCCCCAGGATCAATTTCTTGCAGGAAAGCAACCCAGTGCGCATTCTTGGGTGTTGATAAGACCTTTAACACCGAGAGAACTGCAAGTTCACCAAAAGTCTAAGGGGCCAATATATATGAGATTGGTCTTGTTGGTGCAATACTAGTGGTCCCATCAAATAATCATGCTGAGAAAATATAATCAGTAAATAATGATTCGGAAAGCACCAGAGCCTGCAATAGATGCATTCAACAACAGTCATTTTCTTATACTGAAATTGAATGGTGACCCCCCCCCCCCCCCCCAAAAAAAAAAAAAATTAATAATAAATAATAAATAAAAATAAAAAGTTCATAGAAGAGCCAAGACACATGATGCCATGATTGTTTGTAGACATGCTGTCAGATAACAATCTCCTACTATATATAATTCTGGGATGGTTGGTCCTGGCCACTTCCCTGCTTCGATTTTCATGCTCATACATGGGTTGGGAAGAGCATCTGTAGATAATTTACAAAAATATGAAATGATGTTTTACCAACATATATGGATAGTCAGGAAGTGACAAAGTTGAAGCAGGTCAAAAGGCACATGGCTAGTTTTAAATATTGTATAAAGTTTCTATGTAAATCTCAGTTTTCATAAAATTAGTTTTTAAAAGATCCATATAGCTGACTCAATTTAGTTGGGAAAAGGATGCGTGGCATAAAGTTTTTTCAAACAGCTAGGGTATTGATCCATCTAATGGTTTTGAAAGACCATAACGGATCTGTTTTGGTTTGAATTTGTTTTGAATTCAATTTTTGAATTCAAGTTTTTAATTTTGAATTCAAATTTGAATATTGTAAACGAATCTTGTACAACAGCCATGTTTATTTATAAATACATAAGACTTACCCATCAAAGGTAAGCAACCTACTTATCAAAAACAGAGTTTTCTTTGCATTCTTTCATGGTATTAGAGCTAAGGTTTTGAGATTTTTTTTTCCCAAAACACTACATTTTCAATGGCCACTGCTAACACTCCATTCCCCATTACCAATCTCTCCAACCTTGTTTCTGTCAAGCTTGATGGAGAAAATTATCTCATGTGGAGAGAACAATTAGAATCCATTTTTATTACCTGTGATCTTATGGATAATCTTGATGGTACTGGATCGATGCCAAATCAAACTATCACTACTGGAGGAACTCAAACGCCGAATCCAGCATATCAAACCTTGAGAAAGAATGATCATTTTGTTCGAGTATGCATCAATGCCACTCTCACACCGTTTCTTTCTTCTTATATTCTTGGCCTTCAAACAGCGAAAGATGTATGGGATTCTCTTGCACAACTTTTCCAACAACAGTCCACTGCTCGAAGGACTTATCTTCGCAGTGAATTGCAGATGGTCAATAAAGGAATGAGCACGATTACAGACTATCTTCACAAAATTAAGTCCATCGCTGATTCCTTAGCGGCAATCAATGACAAGGTAAATGACTCTGACTTGGTAGCATATACGTTAAATGGTCTTGGTTCGGATTATCTCACTTTCATCATCACTGTGGAGAATATTACCCCACCCATTACCTTTACCGACCTAAGAGCCAAACTCACTCATGAGCAACGGTTACGCCGTAGCTATGGGAACACTCAATCAATCTTAACTGATTCCCATTCCCCTACTGCATTACTTGTTACAGATCAGCCTAAATTTAATCGGCCTAATAATAGTATTAATTCCTATCCACCCAACAATCGAAACCCACCTAGATCTGACTTCCAATATTCATCAAATGGCTATCCAAGATCTCAAAATTCCTATAACCGACCAAACCAAAACATCTTTAATACTAATTCCTTCAAATGTCAAATATGTGCTAAGCGAGGCCATTTGGCCAATAGATGCTATTTCCGTTATGCCCAGAATCGAAATAATACTAATCCACCACCTCACATTCCTTATGCTGGCTTACATGGTACCCAAAATACCCAACACATTACACCACAGAATGATGCACAGTGGATACCGGATTCAGGTGCTACCAACCATATGTCATTTGATCCAGTCATGCTACAGCAATCTGCCACTTACAAAGGAGAAGACCAGGTTTCAGTTGGTGATGATAAGAAACTCCCTATAACTCATATAGGCTCCTCAACTTTGAAAACAAATTCAAATCATTTATCTCTTAATGACATACTCATCGTTCCCCAATTGTCAAAGAATTTAATTTCCATTTCTCAACTTACATCTGACAATAATTGTTTCTGTTGAATTTTTTCCATGGGGTTTTTCGTGTTAAGGATTTGGAGTCAGGCATCACTCTACTGAAGGGTCCAGTCAAAGATAAATTGTATTCCTTCTCGGCTAATGTTGTGCCTCCTTTGGTTCTTTATGGAAATAAAGCTCCTTCTGATATTTGGAATCGCCGGCTTGGTCATCCTTCTTCTGCAGTACTTACTCATTTGAGAAATAATGTCTTATTTAATTCTTTTGACACACTTAGATCCAATAAAATTTGTGACGCTTGCCAACTTGGCAAACGTCACAAATTACCCTTTTCTATTTCAGTTAGTAAAACTACTCGACCATTACAGCTTATTCATTGTGATTTGTGGGGTCCCACTAAAACTTTGTCAATTAGTGGATTGAATTCATATATTATTTTTGTTGATGATTTCAGTCGATTTACTTGGTTCTATCCTTTGCGATTTAAATCTGATGCAATTTATTGTTTCAAGCATTTTAAAAATATGGCTGAAAACTTGCTTTCTACTTCTATTAAATTTTTTCAAAGTGATGGAGCCTTAGAGTTAACAAAGGGAGCTTTCAAAAACTATCTTGATGAATGTGGCATTGTATCCAGGATTTCATGTCCTCATACTCCAGAACAAAATGGAGTTTCAGAAAGAAAACACAGACACATTACAGAGATGGGTTTATCCCTTCTATTCCAAGCTCACATGCCCAAAGAATATTGGTTAGAAGCCTTTAATGCTGCTGTCTATTTAATAAACCGGTTACCTACACCAGTATTGCAGGGAAAATCTCCTCATGAAGCACTGTTTGGCTTCAAACCAGATTATTGTTTATTGAGAGTTTTTGGCTGCCTTTGTTACCCCAACTTGACACCCTACAGAGAAGACAAATTATCGCCAAAGTCCAAGGTTTGTGTCTTTCTTGGTTACATTCTCTATCACAAGGGTTATAGATGCTTAGATAAGGACACTGGCAAGGTATATTTATCCAGACATGTTATTTTTGAAGAAAAGGAATTTCCCTTTTCAAATCCCCCATCACACCAATCATCAAACAAACCACCAGTTGAACTTATTTCTCTACTGTTTTCATCCCACACACCCCACCAAATGTGCCTCCACTCACTTCTCATTCTTCTTCACCTATTTCAAACAACCAACCATCACAAACAACCCCTACAACATCATCACCAGCCATATCAATGGCAAATCCAACCCAAGATGTTAATCAATCCCCACCAACAATAGACCAACCACAGCCCCAACCATCTCATCCTATGATTACTAGGAGTAAAACAAATTCCGCCAAACCAAAAACCCCTCTCTCTTTACTCACTATTAGACACCCAATACCTCAAACCTTTCTTACCACCATCTCCAACATCCCAACTGAACCTAAAACCTACAAATCAGCCTCAAAAGACCCAAAGTGGATTGATGCAATGCAAAAAGAATACAAAGCCTTAATAGACAATCAGACTTGGAACTTGGTGCCTTATTCCAAGGGTATGAATATTGTAGGCTGTAAGTGGGTGTACTGGGATCAAGACAAAAAGTGATGGTTCCATTGAGAGATATAAGGCACGATTAGTTGCCAAGGGGTTCAACCAACGAGCGAGGAGTGGACTTTCATGAAACATTTAGTCCAGTTGTAAAGCCAGCCACCATTCGGACAGTATTAACCATTGCACTCTCAAAGTCATGGCCAATACATCAACTTGATGTGAAAAATGCTTTCTTGAATGGCAACTTAGCAGAAGATGTTTACATGGAACAACCACAGGGGTTTGTTTCCACATCTAAATCAACACATATTAGTCATCTACGAAAAGCAATTTATGGTCTCAAACAAGCTCCACGAGCTTGGTTTCACAGATTCAAAACATACCTACAAGGAGAAGGTTTCAAGCAAAGCGTCGCAGATTCTTCCATGTTTATACGCAAAACCCGAGGTACAATGATAGTATTGTTGTTATATGTAGATGATATAATATTGACAGGAGCCAATGAAGTTGCAATTCAAGAGGTTATTTAAAGCCTGAGCAAAGAATTTGCAATGACAGATTTGGGACACTTGCATTACTTCTTGGGAATTGAGGCTAATCGAAGTTCAGATGGTCTTTTACTCACTCAAAGTAAATACTCCATTGATTTATTAAAGTCTACAAGAATGGAGACTTCAAAGCCATGCACAACCCCAATTGCAGTTGGAACAAAGTTATCATCAACAACAGGTTATCCTCTACCTGATCCAACACCATACAGACAATTAGTAGGAGCCTTACAATATTTGACGATCACTAGACCAGATATCTCCTATGCAGTCAATCATGTGTGTCAGTTCATGCAATCTCCCACAGAAGATCATCTACAAGCAGCAAAACGTATTTTACATTATGTCAAGCACACTATTGGTGCTGGTGTTCTCTTGAAACCAACCCAACTTTCTTTTATAGCTGCTTACACTGATGCAGATTGGGCAGGATGTCCAGACACACGCCGATCAACTAGTGGGTTTTGCACTTTTCTTGGGGATAATTTGTTATCATGGTCTTCCAAGAAACAACCTACAGTATCTAGATCAAGTACGGAAGCTGAGTACAAATCCCTTGCTGTCACAGCATCTGAGTTACTATGGCTTTCTTATGTTCTACGTGATTTGCAAGTACAACTTCCAAGAGGAATGGACATTTATTGTGATAATGTGTCTGCAACACAAATGGCTGCAAATCCAGTGCTACATGCTCGCACAAAACATATAGAAGTGGACTATCATTTTGTCCGAGACTTGGTTCAGAACAACACCATAAAAGTGCACTTTGTTCGGTCAGATGATCCAATTGCAGATGTGTTTACTAAGGGCTTAACATCACAAGCTTTCTTCAAGCATAGAGACAAACTCTTGCACCTGCCAATGCAGAGTTTGAGGGGGGATGAAAGACCATAACGGATCTGTAATGGTTTGAATTTGATTTTTGAATTCAAGTTTTTGAATTCAATTTTTGAATTCAATTTTTGAATTCAAGTTTTTAAATTTGAATTCAAGTTTTTAATTTTGAATTCAAATTTGAATATTGTAAACGAATCTTGTACAACAGCCATGTTTATATATAAATACATAAGACTTACCCATCAAAGGTAAACAACCTACTTATCAAAAACAGAGTTTTCTTTGCATTCTTTCAGGTTTCAATTTAATTGGAAGTTTAGAAAGGTACTTTTTTGGTCCTTATAGAACATAGGGTAGGGAGAATTTTTTTTTGCATAAGTCAATGAATGAAAAAGTTTTTTAGTTCATTCCATTCCGTGTTTTTTCCCCTCTCTTATTTATTTTTATTGGTCCTCTCTCCTGAAGTGGCCTACGGCACGTTTTTCCTACATCATCCAAAGTCATGCTCTACATTTTTGGCAGGAAGACAAACTGATAATGATTTTTTTTCCTTTTCCAAGAAAAAGAAAGGTGAGAGGCCTATAAGCCATAAAAATACCCAAGATACATCCTGAGTTCTTTGCAGAGGATCCCCTAAAGCAATAAAGGGAAAATCATTCACAGGAATTATTTGATATCAGTATACACATTGGTTAGGAAGCACAATTTACAAGGAAATTGTTCATAAGCCATGGTACTAGAATCCTATGAAAGTAAAAGGAATTGCACTTATGGTCACTTCTTGAAGACTAATTATCCACATCAAGCATTGAATCCGGTATCAAAAAAGGTCTAGAAACCAAGGAAAGATGATCCCTTAGTTTAAATGGGTTAAAACTTGAGAGAAGCACATAACAGCCAAGCTACTAAGGTACTCTTGCTGAAAGAACCTCACAACTCATTCATTTAAACTATGCCTTCGCAACCGAAGTTAGCAAGTTCAGTTGAACCAATTGTCATAATCAGAGCGAACTTTGACAATTTTGCAACTGAACCTACAAATTCAAAATTCAAAAAGAAACAAATTCAGAGCATTACCTTCCCCCTAGCATTGTCTACCCCTTTCTTAACAATGTCAAAGCTAACTATTACCTTCCTAGGAAAAGTAGGTAAACAACCTAATAATTCTTTTCTTTTTTGGGGCAAAGAACAACCTAAAATTTCTTTTGGGAAAACTAGAACCTTACAGAATGGCAAGCGGAAAGTACCTTAGAATCATGATAGCACATTCATCTTGTCACTTTAGCAGTATATTTCTTTGAAGTGTACCACCAAGATCAAATACTATCACAACCATTTTGGACATGAGAAAGTCATTTGAGGTGGCACAACCACGTTCAGTGGAGGCCTATAAATGCCCCTATATGGAGAAGAGATTTAATCTAGATTGAAGGTATTAGAAGAACTAGGGGTAGACCTAACATAAACTTAAGAAACTGGTTAGAAATGACATACATAGCCTAGGCTTTGTATCAGTATGACCTCAAACAGAGCCAAATGGAAGTCAAGAGAATCCATGTAGCCAACCGGCCCAACCCCATTTAGTTGAGACACCGGCTTCTTGTCAATTTATTTGGAGAGAGTGATAGGACCCTCAATAAACCCCCATTAATCTCTTCTCTGCTGACAAATATAAAGAGTTAATGGCTGAAAGCTATGAACTCAGAACTGCATTACTATAGAATGATAATGGGATAACAATCAACTTCATTAAACTTCCCTGATTTGGATATAACGGATGATTATAGACTGCTCCTACTAACTGATAAGAACTTCTGAAATTAAGAAAAACCACATAGAACTTTGATGAACAAGTTCATCCCAATGGCTAGGCCATTCCCCGAGAGGTTGCCCTCTCCTCAAGCACTCGCTTGACTTCCTTTTTTTCTCCGCCTCCCTCTCTTATTCTCCACCTTCCTAAAACTCACTGCTCACCAATCTTTCCATGCTTATCAGAGAGTAAAGACATCTGCGTATCTCATAAACCAAACAGTGCAAGATGTTCATCATGCAAAGGCTCTCAATTAGCACAAAGAAGCAGAAAAGAATGTACAAGGTTACTTACAGCTCGGCGGAAGGCAAACATCTCTTCTTGGCCAGATAGTAGGGATACAATGCCAGATGGGCAACCACCTGAGCTAACATTGCCCTCTGCCAAAACATCTCTACGAAGTTTCCCACCTTCTATCTCTGTTTCAAACTGGAAACTAGGGGAAAAAGATAAATGTTCTCAACTGTCCATATCACAATAATTTTCAGCAGTAAATACAAAAGTTAATAAAACATTTTAAGGTAAATGATGTAGACATATGTGAAGCACCTCTCTATTTTTGTCAATAACCCCTCCCCTGACTCCCCACCCCCAAGCCCCAACCCTTCACCCCCAAAAAAAAAAATTAAATAAATTTCTACCAAACTCTGAGCGAGTAACTGTTGAATATTGTTGCAGGAACTGGAGTATCAATTTACCATAGCCAAAGTGACTATTGAGACTTTAGGAGGGAAGAGACGTAGTAATATTACAAATTTGTGAGATGCGTAATGTAGGGAGAACCCTAGTGGCTAGGATACAATAAGGGCTTATTAGGTGTCCTCTAAGTAGAGGCAATGTCCTAATAGAGAACACTAAACAAGCGTGCCTAATAGCATATAATTGAAAAAAATGCATGTTAGCCATGATGAACAAAATATTGATCAAGACAAACCTGAAGTTAATACATGAGAACTAGACAAATTTAATTAGAAAATATGGGGGCAGGGATCAGGCAACATAACATGCTATAGCATTCAAATTTCTGAAAAATAATAAATGCTATTTTAATTTCCTAAATATGCAGCAAAGATTAGAGCGAAAAACAATGAAAGGGAATCCAAAATATTGTATCAGAAACGAAATCATACAATTGAGGGAGGGGGGGGGGGGGGGCAGAATAAACTGAATGAACTTTGAAATGAAAAAAAGATTTGGTAGTTACATTCTTATCGATATAACAAAATAGAGACTCATATCATTCAGCAAAAAAGCTAAATAAACGCAACTGCAGATTTCTCGGAATAGCTGAATAGCAGCAGGGAATAAAACAGAGAAATTTCGAAGCAAAAAGAAAAAGGGAAGAACGAAGAACAATAAGGAGGAGGGGTGAAGGTCTGTTTCCACATAAACGAGGGGAAGGGTGAGAATTCTTGTGAGAAGGAAACAGGTAGAAGAACTGCCACACAAAAGAAAAGAAAAGGGAGGGCTGTTTCATGCAAGAGAGAGAGAGAGAGAGAGATAAAAGAATTTACCTTGGGGAGCGGAAACTGTTTCACACAAGGAAGGAAACTTCCAAACCATTGAGCTCTCTTTTTAGTTTCCAATGCCAATCATGGTACAAAATTTCAACAATATTTCGCCGTGTTGCAAGCAACCGAGACGAAAGAGGCCACTGATACTAGTTTAACAATATATCGCCGATATATGGGTGATCTATTGCCGATAATTCACTTTTTCAGGATAAAATTGGCGATATATCACCCTTTATAAGTGCATTTCGGGGCGAATTTTGGTTCAATTTTTCAAGATATTCTAGAGCTTCTCTCCTATTTCTAGCATTCTTGCTCTATTTTGCTTGATCTCTTCGATATCTACCAGTAGATCTCGCTTCATTCTTGCTGACAATAGCGTTGATCAAGCAAGCTCTCACACAACTATTGGAGTTTTTCCATCTTAGAGGTATTCACTGTTCTCCAAATTGATTTTTTTTACAAAATGCATGCCATAATGTTGTTGGATGGTTGAGAAATTAAAATGTGTTGAACACTGTTAGGCTGAACTGCAAACTTACGATGTTGGAATTTTGTTTCACAAAGTAATTTATTTTTTTATTCTTGGGCGTAAAAATTATATTTTCGTAAACTGAAAATGTTTACCTTTTACCTGATAAATGTGTTGTATAGTGATGGAAAAAACATGTTGAACTCCATGTGCCGATCAACGGACTCATGGAGTCGAACTATTTTTCCACCAAATAAATAAATTTCTTTATTTTTAAAAGGGTGATGAAAATTATAGAATAGCTAACGTAAGTGTTTTTCAAGTGCTGCCCTTATGGTTTCACCGCCGGTTTTGGTATGGGCATATTATTTTTTGTTGAAAAATTTTAAAAATACAAGTTAGATACATGATTGTTTCTTTGTGTAGAGAAAATTATTTTGGTGTTGTTTAGTGATTTATGCAATCACTTTGGATGCAACAGTTATTATGTTTGCTTGTGGGAATCAGAGGGGAGTTAGTTCACAGGGTGGACAGTAGTGCCAAGGACAACCATAACCATAACCACAACCACAGAGAGAGCCAAAGAGATAGACAGTAGGAGGGAGGGTTGACCCAACATAGCAGTAATGTGTGGCTATTGATGGAAATAAGAATAGAACATAATGTAATTTATGTGGGAAGACGTTGAATTCAGGAGGCATCAGCAAGTTCAAGAGTCACATCACCAAGAGTTCGATGTGGCCACATGCATAGAGGCTGATCTAGATGTAGTGAAGGCACTTAGGGAGTTAGAGAAAGCTAAAGGGAAGAAGAGCTGGTCATACAAAAGACCACATACATATACTTAGTCTCCTATAGGATGTGATAGATGAGGTTGGGAAGAAGAATGTGGTACAAATTGTCACCGACAATGGCTCTAACTTCAAGAAGGTTGGTAAGGTGTTGATGAGTTCACCCGACTATCATCTTTTCTGGACATCCTGCGTAGTTCATTGTATCGACCTTATGTTGAAGGACATTGGGAAGATCAGAATTGTCTAGACCACAGTGGAAAGGGCTAGACAGGTTACAAATTTCATTTACAACCATAACACTGCTTTGGACATGATTAGGCAATCATATACAGGTGTGTGAGTGCACCCGGTCCAACGAGATTTGCGACGAATGTCGTCGCCCTAAGCAATATGCAAGAGAAGAAGTTGGGCCTTTGATCTATGTTTACATTCGAGGAGTGGTTTGATTGGATTATATTCAAGTAAGATAACTATCTACTGTTTCATTTTACAAATTATTAAACTATGACTATCTAGTATCTATTATCTACTAACTTAAAGCATTTGTGATAATTCAGTACGAGAAGTAGGTTGGAGGCATAAAGCACGATATCATCTGATGACTCCTAAAGAAATGTGACTGTGGTGTTATAGACTTTGGAGCCCATCTTAAAGGTATGGTGGACTCCTCTATAAGGGGACCTACTATGCCCCACCTATATGCAGCCTTTGAGCGCATGAAGGTTACCATACATAAAGCAAACCCTAGAGGGCACCAGGATTTCTTGAATATTGTGCATGAACGATGGATTGAACATCTGATGCATCCGCTACATAGGGTCAGTAAGTAAAGGTAATGGTAATTCATTCATTCCTAACTTTAATTATAAGTTTGTGAATTGTGTAGCCTATTATATCAACCCCAAGTATCAGTATAACGAACAATTAGGATCATAAGCCTACTTGATGTCATGATGCAAGTGATCTCAAAGTTGGAGCCAGACTTGATGGTCCAATCATTTTTCTACAACGAGGTGAGATATCAGGAATTTCAAACTGTTATAACTTGTATTTTATTTTGAAAAAATTTAGCTAACCATCAATATCAAATGATTATAGATAAAGTTGTTTATAGATGCATTTAGGTCCTTCAGTTCAGACGTTGTTATACGGGGTTAAGAAAACGTTAATCTAAGGTAAATCCATTATTATTACATTTTACAGTTAAGTAGATTTTATGTTAAGTATTAAACTTTTAACTTAATGAATTTGCGATAATGTAACTGAGTGTTGGGTTCTTTATGGAAATAGTGCATCGAACCTCTGGAGACCAGCGATCAAGATCCTCTCTCACACTTGCTCTGTCTTTGGGTGCGAGAGGAATTAGGGCACATTTAGTATGATCCACTCCAAGAAGTGGAACAAATTGGGGAGCCAACGCCTTAATGACCTTGTGTATTGCTACTACAACATGAGGTTAAAGCTACAACACACCAGGGAACAGGTTGAGGCTAATGGCGGGACATCTACCTTGATGATATCTTTGAAGTGGCTACAAATGAAAATGATCCCCTCATTCAGTGGTTGATGATTAGTGGTGAGTTGGTGTTGGACCAGCCTAAAGGGGGGCCTAACCTAGAGCTTGCTTGAGCTACGGGGAGTTGATGTGGATGAGTTCATGGCATCTCGAGATGGGCAAGCACATGCACAAGAGGTAGCTTCTACTGTGGATGAGGATCAGATAATGGCACCTAGCATGTAGCATGACGAGCACGACGATCCATTATGACACACTCACTCCTTGTCCCAGTTCGACTCAGAGGGATTTTGATGATGATGATGATGGTGGACTTGAGTAGCATTTGCATGTTCCATTACTAGAGACACAACAACCCCTACCGAGATACACCGGGAGACTCAATTCACACATGCCACCCAAGATCAGGATCATGGTGGTCGTACTATGACCTACAACTAGAAGGGGTCATGGGAAGCAACATGGAGGTGGTGATGATGAAGTCACCTTTAGGCATAAATCGTATGGTTCTCACATAAATCCTTCAGGTTCAGATTTGGTGGACAGCTTAGCGGAGCGATGGGATCCATAAGCTTTGATGAGTCTATAGGGTCCACATCTACTTATAGAACTATCGGTCTTTATGGTGTCCCTCCCCCTTATAGACATTTAAGGTATGGGTATGGGTATCCCATTTGGTGGTTTGCACTATAGGCATATCGATGGTTATTATGAACAAGGTCTCTTAAGGCTAGAGCCAATTGTGGAGTCCATAGTCGGATAGTAGATAAACCCACCATATGCACACTCATTGGCACCAACAATATCACCACCACTACCGCAACACCTTCCTTGACCCTTTTCTCACTTCCCTCAAATCAGAGTTCTCTTAGTAGCGGAAGATGACCGTTACAGAGCTGTAGTTTAAACCTATTTTGAACAACCATTAGTACGTAATGAGATGAGATACAATATAGAGAATGGTTGGGGGAAAGGATGCTTGCCATTATAGGTATAACGTTAGAGAGTCAGGAGGTACTTGGTACTCTAAGATTTGAGATGACTGGGTAACTCCTATGTACTTGCCTACACTAGTATACTCTTCTATTTATACACCTGACTTCACTAGTTTTATATGAATTGTAAACTTTAGTACTTCTAATCTTTCTTGAAATTTAATGAAGATATCCATATTCTTTTGCATCTTTACATGCTTACATTGGTTTAAACTCATACAATCGGGCACATGCCGATCTAGAATCCCACTTTAGGTGATGTTTTAGGCCAAAAAAGCACTCCTAGTGTGTTTATTGACCTCAAATTAGGCTAGACAACAAAAATCACACCAAAATGATCTTAAGTACCCCCTGAAACTAGGGGGCAAAATTCACGCGAACCCTGCCAAATGGTGGTGAAATATTGCCGACATTTTGGGGTTTCAGGGGTTTTGCCAACACCTTAGGTAGAAGTGTAGGCAAGTACGCCAACCACCAAAACCCCAATTATCAGCGATATTTCGCACCTTAGGTAGAGGTGTAGGCAAGTACATATTTTTCACCAGGCCTTGCAATACTTGAATGCCCAAATGAAGTTAATTAATGGTATGCCAAGTCGGTCAAATTTCTCCAGCAATATGTTTTTACTCAAACATCAACTTGGTGTTTAGACTACTACTATAGATGTATTAAGGCAGCTCAATCAGGTTCATAGGAACCCCAACATCACAAATGCTGAATGTTTCCTTTAAGCGATGGTTTCCTTTTTAAAGGAATCAAGCTATGCATCTCCAAGACTTCATTTCGAGATTCCTAATTGGGAATTGCATGCTGGAGGAGTTGCTAGTCATTTTTGGTAGAGACAAGACTATTAGCCTAGTAAAGGATTAGTATTAGCAGCCAACACTTGAGAGAGATGTTGCATCAATATAAGACATGTAAATTTCTTGCTATAAAAGCAAAACACACTGGGTTTATCCTCCCTACCTAATGGCGAGACCTTAGTATTGACTTCATGCTTATCCTACCTAGGACTGTGTGAGGACATGTGTTTGGTAGTAGAATGCTTCTTCAAGATGACAAACTTTATCTATTATTTTATGACCTCTGATGCATTATTTATTGTTAAACTCTTGTTCTATAAGGATGTCAAGGTACGATAGGTTGCCTAACACCCTAGCAGCTAAAGATATATCGACTTTTCTGGTCACTTTTGGAGTAGTCTATGAATAATGATATGGGTACTAAGCTTAATTTATCCTTTTCTTTTAACCTAGGTTGATTGTTAGAACAAATGATGCGAACACAGTTGACCCCCCCCCCCATAATTGGGCCAAAAGCTCAAGACTGAAGAAGCCAATCCGAAGCTAACCCAATTCTCCTCAAGGGTATTTTGGTTAGTTTTCTAGGCTGTTAGGGCTCAATATCGGTTTAGGAAGAATCCCCTTAAGGGTATTTTTATTTTCTTAGTTAAGTTAGTAGCTTGAGAGTTACAGTCCACTTTAAGTTGAGTTGAGTTAGTTGTGGATAAGATAAGATTCCTTATCCAAAGGGTCATTTTTTTATTTTTATTTAAATCTTTTAGGAGTATGTTATGACTTAAAGTTGTTGCTTAAGTCCTAATTTATCTTAATTAGCATGTGCTTTTAAAGATAAAGTGTGTAAGTAAGATTTCAATCGTAGGGCTGTGGTCTTGTAGTAATTTGATTCCTTTTTTAGTGTGGTAGTCTAAAGTTGGGAACCTTATTTATTAGGGATTCCCAACCCAGTCAGAGTCTTTTAGTTTTAGTCTTTAAGTAGCCTATTCTAGCAATGTAAAATTCAGTTTTGAGGATCTTTCCTTTTATGAATTCCGCCAGTGCTTTGCTGCTGGTCCCAAGCCCGGGTAAAGGAGGAGGGTTGGTTCGTCAGGTCGGCAGCCGGCACCGGAAAAAATCTAGCCAAACCTTTTTTCATGGAATCGACCTTATATGATAAAAGCTATGCTAGGGCGTTCCCCGACAAAAGAAGCGACGTGCTACACTATGGCCCGGGTGTAGTGATAAGTGGGCAAGGGTTAGCTAGGGCGTCCCCTATAAGCGACGTGTCGCATCGGCGCCCGGATGCGGTGATAAGTAGGCAAGGGTTCCTGCGCCGTGGACGAGTGCGGGTAAAGAAGCTAGTCCATAAGCATAGGATTAGATTGGCATCTTGGAACATAGGATCTCTAACTGGTAAGAGCTTAGAATTGATAGATGTTATGAGGAGAAGAAGGATCAATGTAGCTTGCATTCAAGAGACTAGATGGAGGGGCAAAAAAGCCAAAGAGTTGGATGACTTTAAACTTTGGTATACTGGGGATAAAACAAATAAAAATGGAGTGGGTATAATAGTGGATAAAGATTTAAAAAATGATGTGGTGGATGTTAAAAGAGTGGGTGATAGGATTATTGCTATCAAGCTTGTAATGGAGAAAGAGTTCGTAAATATAATTAGTGCATATGCACCTCAAGTAGGACTAGATGAAAGTCTAAAGCTAGAATTTTAGGAAAATATGGGTGGATTAATGCAAGGAATTCGTCAAGGAGAAAAGATTATCATAGGAGGTGATTTAAATGGACATATTGGAAAAGATCAAAGAGGATATGAGAGTGTTCATGGAGGATATGGTTTTGGAGAAAGGAATGAGGAGGGGATTTCAATTTTGGATTTTGCTACTGCTTTTGATCTATCTATTATAAATACTTACTTCAAAAAGAGAGATGAACATTTAATTACATTCAAAAGTGGACAACATAGAAGCCAAATAGATTTCTTCCTAACTAGAAGGACGGATAGATTGTTGTGCAAGGATTGCAAGGTGATACCGAGGGAAAGCTTAACTGCACAACATAGACTTGTGGTCTTGGATATGTCCATAGTCCTAAGAACACATAAAAGGTCCAAGGTAAACTATCCCAGAATAAGATGGTGGAATTTGAAAGGAGAGTACTCTAAATCCTTCGTTAATGAAGTAGTCAAACAAGGAAAATGGGATTTTAAAGGGGATACCAATGCAATGTGGAATGAGATGGCTATGTGTATTAAGAAGGTGGCTAAAGATGTTCTAGGTGAATCAAAAGGAAAGATCCATTCTTATAGAGAGACGTGGTGGTGGGATAGTGAGGTTCAAGCTGCCATTAGGAATAAAAAAGCTAGTTTTAAGACATGGCAAAGAACTAAGGATGTTGAGGATCTTCAAAGGTATAGGTTAGATAGAAATGAAGCTAAGAAAATTGCGGGAAAAGCAAGGGAAAGGAAGTATGAAGAGTTATACAATAAGTTGGGCACAAAGGAAGGGGGAAAATCTATTTATAAGATAGCTAAGATGAGGGATAGGAAGAGTAGAGATCTTGATCATGTTAGATGTATTAAAAATGGAGATGGTAAAGTATTAGTTTGTGAAGAGGATATTAAGAAAAGATGGGAAACCTATTTCTCGAGTTTACTAAATGAGCATTCTTCAAGCACTGATGTTTCGGACGATTATACTTTTCACCAAGGCACCAGTGTCCGAACTTATATACGTAGAATTTCGATGTCCGAAGTAAAAGAAGCTTTAAGGAGGATGAAACTCGGCAAGACACAAGGTCCTGATGAAATCCCAATTGAAGTATGGAAGAGCTTAGGAACCCATAGACTAGTTTGGTTGACTAAGTTGTTTAATAAGATTATGAGCACAGGGAAAATGCCAGATGATTGGAGGAGAAGTGTTGTGGTTCCAATTTACAAAAATAAAGGAGATATTCAAAGTTGTAATAACTATAGAGGCATTAAATTGATGAGTCATACGATGAAATTATGGGAGAGAATAATTGAAACCCGTTTGAGACACGTAACTACAGTTACGGAGAACCAATTTGGGTTTATGCCGGGAAAATCTACAACGGAGGCTATTTACTTAATTAGGAGACTTATGGAAAGATATAGAGAATGTAGGAAAGACCTTCATATGGTATTTATTGACCTAAAAAAAACTTATGATAGAGTCCCTAAAGTGTTAATTTGGCAAGTACTAGAGAAAAGAAGTGTTGCAAGTAAATATGTAGATATAGTTAAGGATATGTATGATGGTTCGGTGACTAGTGTTAGAACAGTGGGGGGACAAAGTAATGAATTCCCGATAACAGTTGGGCTACATCAAGGGTCAACTTTAAGCCCATATCTATTTGCACTGGTAATGGATGAATTAACCAAAGACATTCAAGATGAGGTCCCCTGGTGTATGCTTTTTGCGGATGATATTCTGTTGGTTGATGAAACCCAAGTGGGAATTAATACCAAATTAGAATCATGGAGAGTAGCTTTGGAATCAAAAGGCTTTAAACTTAGTAGATCGAAGACAGAATATCTAGTTTGTAACTTTAGTCATGATCGGGCAGATGATGAAGTGGTGATACTTGACGATAAAGAGATTCCACAGAGTGATTGTTTTAGGTACCTAGGTTCAATCATAAGTAAAAGAGGTGATTTAGAGGATGAGGTTTCCCAAAGAATTAAAATAGGGTGGATGAAGTGGAGAGGTGCGTCCGGGGTCTTATGTGATCGGCGTATTCCATTAAAGCTTAAAGGAAAATTTTATAGGATTGTTGTTCGACCAGCTATGATATACGGTGCAGAGTGTTGGGCTGTTAAAAAGAATCATATAGATAAACTCAGTGTAGAAGAAATGAGGATGCTAAGATGGATGAGTGGCAAAACTAGGATGGATAAGATAAAAAACGATCATATTAGAGTTGGTCTGGGAGTTGCTCCCATAAGTGATAAGCTTAGAGAAAGTCATTTAAGGTGGCACGGGCACATTCAACGGAGACCTATGAATGCTCCTGTTCGGAGAAGTGATATAATCCATATTGAAGGAACTAGAAGAACTAGGGGTAGACCTAAGATAACCTTAAGAGAAGTGGTGAGAAAGGATATGTATAGCTTAGGCCTTGTATCTAGCATGGCCTCGAACAGAACTGATTGGAGGGCAAGAATCCATGTAGCCGACCCCATTTAGTTGGGACAAGGCTTATTGTTGTTGTTGTTGTTGTTGTTGTATTGAGTTGAGGATCAGAGTCTCGTTGTTGGGTAGGTTTTGGTTGAGTGTTTTGTTCAAATTCTTCATCTTCTTCAAGAATTCAATAGTTTTCAAGTAATCATCAAAGCCTTCAAGCCTTCATCAAAGTATCAAAGTAAGAGACCCCCCCCCACATTTCCCAACCCCCTCTATCTTGTCTGCAACCCCGCACACCCATCCCCTACCTTGTGCACCAGAGGATCCCCTCCCCCCTGCTGCTGTACCTTAACAGCATTCTTCTCCAACCCCCACAACTACCCTAAGCCCCCCGACTTTCCCAGCTCCTTTCCCTACTTCCCTTAGCACCCGCAGGTCCCCCACACCTCTCCCCTTTCCCGTAGCACCCTAGATTTCAGTCCGCCACAAACCTTCCATTGCCAGCCCTTAAACCCACCCTTCTTCCCACATTAGGATTGCATAAATTCCAAGGTACCATCCTGCTGTTAGTCCCTTCAATCCAGCACACTTCCCTAACTTTAGGAAAACCTGCACTTCATCTTCTACCTTGGGAAGTTGCAGAATTTTTTAAGCTGCAGAATTCGGGTTTTGTTAAGTTCTGTTCATTCAAATTACATTCAGAGAGACAGAACATTAATAGAAATCAATTCTGCAAGTTTTGAACCAGCAGGGGTGGGCTTTCATCTACCCTAGCTGATTTCTCTGAAACCCTAATTTCTGATTGCAGATAAAAACCAGAACCCCGTTCACACTTCAACTGAGCTGGAAAGTGTGAAAACCCCCCTTTGAAATCCTAGAAAATTCATCCTTATTTGCTGGAATTTCCTGGGCAACCATAAATCTAGGAGAATTACATTGTTACCATTACCCTAGTAATGTAACCCAGAAATTTAGGGTCAAATTTCAAGATCTGGAGGAATAGGTCCAGCACCAAATTAGGGTTTTGGGGGAAAACTAGGGTTTCGGCTAGGGTTTAGGATGGTTGTAGGGCTGCGGGTTCTGCAGATCTGAACTACTGTTGCTACTAGATTAGTAGTTTAGGGCTGCTTGATCCCCTTCCTAGATAAAACTTCAAGATCTTGCTCTAGGTAAGGTCCCCATAGCGTGGATTACCTAGTGCTGGATCTACTGTAAGAGTTGCCCTTTGACTTTGTGATCCGCTAAACATACCAAATATATCAACCCTCTTCCCAGATCTAGATGCTTTAGCCCCAGATCTAGATGCTCCAACCCCTACAGGCCTAGAAGGACCAGCTCCTATAGCTTTTGCTCTAGCCTTGTCCTGCTCTTAATAGTGCATCTCCCTGCTCTCAGACATGGCCCACCTCAAGTCCCTCTCCTCTTGATCTCTCCACACATCAATAGGATCAACATCCCAATCATAATCTAAATCAACTCTGCATGATGATGGTCCTCGTACCATTTAGTGCTCTGTCCACTCTCTTCTTATCCTCTTTCTTCTTCCCCTTCGCTTTCTCTTACTCCCTAAGTGCCTTCATTACATCTGAATGGCCTCTGTGTATGTGGTCACATCCTTCGAACTCCCAGTGATGTGACTCTTGAACCTGCTGATGCCACTTGAATTCAACCTCTTCCCACAGAATTTACATTGTGCTCTATTGTTTCCATCAATAGCCACACGATACTGCTATGCTGGGTCAACCCTCTCTCCTACTGCCTATCTTTGTGGCTCTCCCTATGGCTATGGTTGTCCTTGGCGCTGTTGTCCACCCTGTGAACCGGCTCCCCTCTGACTCCCACTAGCAGACATGATAATTGTTGCAACCAAAATGATTCCATCAGTCACTCAACAACACCAAAATAATTTTCTTTATACAAAGAAACAATTATGTACCTAGGTAGCATTTTATTTTTTAAGTACAAAATAAATTTTTACCCATATCAAAACCGGCGACGAAAGCATATGGGCAACACTTGAGAAACACTTACATAGTTATTCCATAATTTTTTTAAACTCTTTTCCCTATCTTTCCATAATTATTTATATTTTTTTATTAATATCTAATAATTTTGAAAAAATAAAATAATTATTTATTGGGTGAAAAAGATATTTCGACTCTGTGAGTCTCTAGATCAGCCCATGAGGTTCCACATATGTTTTATCCATCACCATATAACACATTTATCATATAAAAAGTAAGTGTTGAAGCATGCATAGGAGCACCAAGGCTACTCTGATACCTTGATGCTTGTTCCCTTTTTTGGATACAATACTTTATTTTCTATTTCTAGTGTAGGAGTCTTGGTAAACAGGTTTTGAGAGTTTTTAGAAAGCATAAGTTATATTTTCTATTAGTTATTAATTTAAGAACTTTCCTTTTTCTGTAGTTTCTATTTTAGATAGATTTTAAGAGTTAGAAGAATAGCAAATTATGTCCATGAGTTGTACTCTTGTTGTATGCTTAGCACTTGATTTCTATCAATAAAGGAAGCCGGCGATTCTAGTTTTACTTTGCTAGAATTGCAGGCCTTTGTTGTGGTTCTTCTCTAATCTTCTTTCTCTTCTTCCCCTTTGTTCTTCACTTCCTCCCCTCTGTTTCAGATTTGGTTGCAGATACCTCAAATCAGCTTCTTCTGAGACAGTTTTTCCGCATACAGTTCTTTAGTGCACAGCCACCTGCTGCTACAAATAATGTGCTACTTAGATCAGGATATGATGTAAACTGATCTCTTCTATCTATTCTTAGATCCCAGAACTTGGATCAGATTTAGAACTACATAAATCCTCTCACCACTTTTTCGTTTCTGCATTCTGCAGAATTTTTTGCTTGTTTCTGCATGCTGCAGAATACTATTTTTCCCTAAACTTCCAAGTTTTGGACTTCTATTTTGTTCTATCTACCATGTCTTCAATTACTGGTGATTCGACTACAAATATTGTTGAATCCAAGGGATATCAAGTAGATCCAATGAATGCTTAGATTATTTCCGTCAAACTCAAAGGTGGTTCTATTTATTTGCTTTGGTCCCACGTGTTTACACACTTGAAAAAGGTAAATTTAAGTTCATTGAGGCCGAACTTCCTGCTGAAACTAACAAATCCTACTCTAGTTGGACCCGAGATGACGCAATCATCAAAATTTGGATGTGGAATAACATGGAATCTGATATTGCAACACAATGTTATGTTCCACAAGACTGTTAAAGGAATATGGGATGACTTGGAAGACATATTTCCAAGCTAAAAAAATGACTCGGATTTTTCGTATTTATGAAAAGTTATTTCAATTTCATCAAGCTGACAAGTCTCTGCAAGATTATTACAACTCCTTTAAAGGCATGGTGGAGGAGTTGAACATTTTTGAGCTTCTAACTACAAATATAGAGAAGCTTAAAGCATAATGGAATGAGTCTTTTTTGTCTCTAAGTTTCTTGTAGGATTGAACCCTATATTAAAATCCATAGAAGGACATCTTTTTGTTGGTGAGCATGTCCCCAATGTCAGGCTGGTAAGGCATCTAAATTTTGTACTGACTTTGGTAAAACTAGACACTTGGTGGAAGTTTGTTGGGCCAAACATGGAAAGCTAGAATGGGCCAAAGAGCTTGCCAATCATGTCGTATTTGAGAGTGGTATTGACACAGTAGCAAACAATGATAGTGGTTCTGAATCTTCTTCTAGGAACTTGTCTAAGATGATTTAAGATGATGTACGCCAGATTCTTCGCCGTTTACAAAATATTGAGACTACCACTTCCACATCCACTGGTACTTCTGCTACCATTCTTTCCCATATAGGTAACACATCGTTTTCACTTCTACATCCAACCCCTGGATCAATGATCCAGGGGCTACTTCCCACATGACTGGTAAGTTATCACTTTTTAGTTCTTTTTCCTAAATCTACTACAAATAACTCTGTTGTCATAGCTAATGGAACTTTCATACCTATTCTAGGCTCTAGAAGTGTTTCTCCTACTCCTTCTCTTACTTTATCTTTTGTACTCCATGTTGCTAATTTTCCTTTTTCGATTTATTATCTGATAGTCAGTCACTAAAGCTTTGAATTGCTCCATAACCTTCACTCCTAACTCTTTTGTTTTCCAGAACCTTCACACGACGAATACGATTAGTGGAGGGTGTGAAAGGAACGGACTCTACTATCTAGACTATACTATCATTGTAGCTATTTATGATGATAATGTAGATGCTTTGCAATGGCATTATCGTTTAGGCCATCTTTCCTTAACTAGATTAAAAATTCTATTCCCTTCTTTAAAGTCGGTGTCTAGGTTAAAATTGTGAGGCGTGTGAGTCGGGGAAGCACCACCGTGCCACTTATCCTCCACGCTCTGGCTCTCATAGTGAGCCTTTGTTTTCTTTAGTTCATTCAGATATTTGGGGTCCTTGCAGAGTTAGTAATAGGCATGATTTTCGGCATTTTGTTACTTTTGTAGACAATTTTTCACGTCCTACATGGATGTATCTTTTTAAGGATTGGGCTGAGTTCTTGCTTATATTTAAAAATTTTATTCATGAGATTGATACTCAATTTTCTCTTCTTGTTAAAGTTTTTAGATCCGATAATTCTCTAGAATACGTACAAATTGATATATCCAACTCTTGTGATTCTTTTGGAATGATTCATCAAACCACTTGTTCATTTACTCCCCCAACAAAATGGAGTGGCTGAAAGCAAAGATCACCACTTATTGGAGGTTGCCCATGCTCTTTTAATTCAAATGAATGTTCCTAAGAATTACCGGTGATGAAGTTTTAACAGCTAGTCATTTAATTAACCAGATGCATATGACTTTATTTTCTAACAAATCTCCTTTTTTAATTGTTTTTCCAAATGGAAAACCGCTTTTAGTCATGGAAGAAAATTCGATCGAAATGGTAAATTTCAATCAAATCCAAAAATCCAACAAACGAAATTTAGTAGTACGAAAAGTATCCATTTTTGATCAACAATTTGTCGATCGAGTGAAATTTGCCGATACCATATCGAAACGACACTTGCGTAGGCTATAAAATACCCAAAATCGAGCTCATTTTCGACTGTTTCGAGCGATATCGCCCAGGAGATTTCGACCTGATTTTGCATTTATTGCTCATTCCTCTTGCTTTCATCCCATTCTACACCTAATTTCTAGTATTCCATTTCCTTCAAACACTTGATTTACTCCTCCATTTGTGCATTTTCTCAAATCTTGCAAGGTGAGTAACCAACTTCCTCATTTTTTGATTTTTGTTTCATTTGTGCCTTAAATCATGTTAGATTGCTTCCAAATTTATATATGTTTACTTTAGAGTGATGATCTATGAATTTGTAGTGTCAAAATTATTTTTTGATTCTTCCTACTATTTTTTTATTTTTTTGTTATTAAAAATTATTTACTAAATTATGTATATTGTTAAAAATGTTTATGTATAGTACATGTATAAGCTTCAAATGGATGTATGTGAGAGTTGAGACACCATATTGCTGTGATGGTGTTGAATTAATTTTTTTTTCTGTTAATTATGTAATTTTACTGTATTTAATATATATTTAAATAATTAAAAAAATATTTAAATATTAAAAAAATAATTAATTTCTGTTTTAAATTTAAAAATAGGAGAGTATTAGTGGAAGCATGTATGCAATTTTTTGATCATGTTGTGGATATTTTTAAGATAGTTAGTGTGTATTTTATATATTTTAAAATTATTTATATATTAAAAAATACTTATATAGTTATACATATTTTTTTTTTATATTTAAAAATATAAGGTTATTATTAGAAGCATGTATGTCATTTTTGGAGCATATTGTGGAGCTTTTCAAGATACTTAGTGTGTGTTTCTTGTATCAGGCACTCTATTTTAAAGATGTCAGACATAACTTGGGATCATGGGAGGCCACTAAAAGCTGATAAGAGGAAGAGTGAGTGTAATTACTGCAAGAAACAAATAGGAGGAGGTGGGACCACTAGATTGAAGGTGCATCTAGCTGGTGGCAACAGGGATGTAACAAGGTGCCCAAAGGTGCCTGTAGAGGTCAAGAAGGCAATGGCCTCATATATTAGTGGTGGAAAGCAAAAGAGGAAAGAGAAGAGAACACAGAGAGATGAGTTCAAGGATGCCTGCTTAGATGACCTTCCAGATCCTGAGGGTTATGGTAGGGATGAGCCAGGAGACAGTGACCCTGATCCAGAGGCCGATCAGCTGAGGAGGGCGATGATGATGAGTAGGGAGCAACAGAGGATTGATGACATCAGGAGGCAACAGAGGGGTCTAGGTTGTGGGTCCTCTAGAGAGCCAGTAGGTATGGGAGGCATAAGTGGCTCCCAAGTCCTTATGAGGAGGTCTCAGAGTGTCAGGCAGGAGGCTCTTATCCCACGGGCCCCTACAAGGGGTCGAGCTTCCTCAGCACATCCTACAGATCCGGATCTTGAGATTCTTCGCAATGATCCGGCCCTATTTGCGAGGCCCGAGCATAAACGAGAGAAAGTTGAAGCACTTATGGGGGAGTGTGAAGGAGAAAGTGGGGATGGCTTTCTCCAAATGGGCGCATTACCATAGTGTTCCAAAGACATACAGCTCGGGGGCCCTACTACGAGAGATATGATTGAGCGAGATAGGCGAGGGTCGGGAGTGGTGTACGGGGCCCCACTCCATATGAGATATATAATGTGTATTTGCCTAAGCATAAAGAGGACATACATGAATACATTAAGGGATTAAAGCCCATGTGGAATCATTATGGAGTGACTCTGATGGCTGATGGTTGGACTGGTCCCACTAGACAGTCCATCATCAATTTCATGTTGAATTATGATGGGAGGACAGTGTTCCTCAAGTCAGTAGATGCATCCGGTGAGAAGAAGGATGCAAAATACATTTACAAATTACTGAAGCAAGGAGTGAAGGAGGTTGGAGTGGAAAATGTAGTTCAAATTGTGACTGATAATGGCTCCAACTACAAGAAAACTGGGTTGAAGATGCAAGAGAACTCCAGGTATCTAAAGTCTAAAAATATAGTATTAATTTTCATTTGTAAATACATATATTTACATTACACATATACATGTACACTTTATAACTTTGTATTGATGGCTTGATGCCTTGATGGATGGACAGATATAGGCTCTTTTGGACTCCTTGTGCTGCTCACTGCATTGACTTAATGTTGAAGGAGATTGGAAAGGTCAAGCTTGTGAAGAATACGGTGGAACAAGCTCGACATGTTAGCACCTTCATATATAACCACACCTATGCATTGAGAATGATGAGGGACAAGTGTCAGGGTGAGTTAGTGAGGCCAGGCATAACTAGATTTGCTACTAATTGGATAGCACTGCAGAGCTTTGAGAGTAGGAAGACTGGCCTTAGGAGTATGTTTGCATTAGAGGAGTGGTTTAACTGGGAGGGTTCTTCATCAGTGGGAGGAAGGAGAGCTCAGTTGACTATCCTTGATGAGAGTTTCTGGCACAATGTGAGGATAGTAGTGAAGATGCTTAAGCCTGTGGTGAATGTGTTGAGGATGGTAGATCAGCAAAGAAAACCTACTCTAGCACACATATTTGCTGCAGTAGATAGGATGAAGTAGCAAGTTGCTCAGGTCCACCCACGCGGCAACAAGAAAGTCCTTCAAATCATCAACAGTAGATGGGAGTCTATGTTGCAGCATCCACTGTATAAGGCTGGTGAGTTGTTAAGTTGTTAAGTACTTAAGTGACTTAAGAATTTAATTTAATTTTCATTATGTTATCACACTATTAAGGCTTAAGCATTAACTATTCCCTTTTATGAGTTATGACATACTTTTTCTTACACAACATACTATTTAAATCCCAAGTACCATTACAAGGACAATCTTGGGATGAGGCAAGATTTGATGGATGCTGTCCAAACTGTAGTGGAGAAGTTCGAACCGGACACAGCTAAACAAGCAGTCATCCTTATGGAGGTGAGATAGTGATTAAAATCATTTGATATTCACAATTCGTAGTTTTATACTAAGTCATTAACCTAGTAACTACTAACTAGTTATTGTTTTTTATCTTTATATATTAGATAAAGGCTTTTAGGGATGCCACAGGGAGCTTCGGTCATGCTGTGGCCGTATCGGGACGGGAAACCGCCCATGCGGGTAAGTTCATTCATTTATTTCATTATACATTTAATTATTATATTCTATCTTTAATTTAGTTATTTAAGTATTAAAATGACTTGGAGTCTATGTTTGTTGCAGCTGAGTGGTGGTTGCAATTTGGACGTGATTCACACAACTTGAGTAGGATTACAAGCAAAGTGCTCTCCCAAACATGTTCTGCCACTGGTTGTGAGCGAAATTGGAGCACCTTCAGCCTCATTCACTCGAAGAGGCGCAACCGATTGGGTGTGAAGCGTCTAGAGGACCTTGTCTACCTACACTATAATATGAGACTGAGAGAGGATCATATTAGACAGGGGATGGACAGAGAGAGCACCAATATCGAGTTGGCCGACATATTAGAGATGGATGATGATGATAACTCAGTAGTTGACTGGATCAGGGATAGTGGAGACGAATTGCTAGATGAGGATGGAGGTCTTCCCAATAGTTAGATTGCAGAGGAGATGGGGGCTGATGTGGGGGACTTCATGGCCCAAAAGGGGAGGCCACATGCAGAGCCCGCCCGTCCCTCGTGCCACACCCTAGTGCATCCACCCAGAGTGAGGATTTGATTTTCTGGTCCGACACTGAGGATGAGGTGACTCAGGCCTCCGACGATGACGATGATGGTGGTGATGATGACGGTGATGGTGATGATGGAGGGGATGAGGAGGGTGTGGGACCTCGTGATCAGGATTCAGCTGATCCTAGGGAGAGACCACCACCACCACCACCTGCTGGACGTGAGAGTCAAAGGGGGGGGGAGGACGACCACCGAGATTCACAGGAAAGAGTCAGTTCACCCATGCGACACAGGATTCAGACCATACTGGAGCTGCATCTCGAGGCAAAAATGTTTCCTCTACATATTCGAGGAAGGGGAAGGGGAGACAGCATGGCTGGAGCACAGAGGACACGCCATCATATGGGTCCTACCGTCCATCCGATGCCGAGAGCTTGGTGGGATTATGAGATCGATGAGCATTGATGATGGTAGAGACTCCTCCACTTCCAGAGGATCCGGATGGCATAAGCCTGCAGAGTCCTCATTTGATACTGCTGTGGAGAGTATTGGTTCTACCGAGTCGACTTATGGTTATGGTCCTTATGGTTATGGACCATATGGTGTCCCTCCTGGCTATCAGATTCAGGGTCAGGCCAGTCAGCCACGACTGGAGCCTTATGGTTATGGAGCGGCCTATGGAGCTTATGGTGTCCCTCCCACTGTCAATTATCGGAGTCAGCCACTGCGACCTTATCAGTATCCTTATCCTTCTCCTAGTCCTGAGAGCCAGGGGCAGGGTGGTCTTTCATTTGTTGAGCAGATCTTCCACACTATTCCACAACCACAAGGCCCACCACCACCAGTTCCTTTGGAGATTCACAACTTCCCACCGTTAGGGAATATTATGCATGTGGATGAGGCCACATACAGAGGTGCAGTTTTTGACTATGTCCAAAACTATATGGGGCGGGGGCAAACATTATTGGAGTTATATTGTCATTTGTATGGGGTGCAGACGGAAGAGGGAGACCTTGAGCATTGAATAGAATAGACTTGTAAGTTGTAACTTGTAACTTGTAAGTAATAACAATACAGCTTCTTCTCGATTCATGTACTATATACTTGGAATGTTGGATGAATGGATGTTACATTTTCAGTAGTTTTTTAGTAAACTAGTAGTTATTATAGTGTTTATTATGCTTGAAATAGCTAGTATGCAAAAATCCAAATCAATTTGAGTGCATTTGAGGCTCGAAATTGAGTTTTCAAGAATCAGGAAAAAAGTATCCAGTTTCGGTCGAAATTTCGACCGAAACCTCGAAATTTCGACCTTTTCCAAGGTCGAAATGTTCATTTCGATCGAATTTTTTACCTTGCTTTTAGTTCAACCCAAAAATTTTGGTTGTGTTTGCTTTGTTCACATACCACATAGGATGGTTTCTCCCCGGTTTGTTAAGTATATTTTTCTTGGGTACTCTTGTACTCAGAAAGGTTTGATGTTATGATCCCGTTCATCGGAAACAATTTGTAAGTGTTAATGTGACTCTTTTTTAGGACACCCCATATTAAACTAGTCCATCTTTATCTGCTGAAAATTGAGTTTTGAATGATGCTCCTCCCATTCCATCTTTAGTTCTTTCAAATGACAATGTGCCTCTACAAGTTTATCAGCGAAGCTGTAAGTTGGCGGAACGTGTTGTGGATAGTACAGTCCCTCTTTTTGATACTGGCAGCTCTCCTATAATGGAGATTGAGGCTGGTCCTACAAAAGTTCCCTCTTCATCCTCTCCACTAGTGGATTCTTTAGTGGAGTTCCTACTCCTACTTTAGTAACTTACCCATTGCCTTGAGCAAAGGTACTCGTACTTGCACTTTACATTATAATATTTTTTATCCTGTTTCTAATTATGTATTTATTTCTCATTTACCTCTCAACTTTCGCTATCTTGCCCCTTCTCTATTTGTCATTTGTATTCCAACCCATCATAATGAAGCCCTCAAAAACCTTGGCTGGAAAGTTGCCATGGATGTGGAAATGGATGCTTTACAATCTTGTTATACATGGTCTTTGGTAGACTTGCCTCTTGGAAAATATGTGGTTTGTTGTCAGTGGGCATATACTGTTAAGTATCATTCTGATGGTACGGTTGAATGGCTCAAGGCTCATTTGGTGGCTCAAGGCTATACATAAACGTATGATGTGGACTAATTTGAGACCTTTTTCTACCATGGCTAGACTTAATTCCGTCCATATGTTGATATCTTTAGCTGTTAATTATGATTGACCTCTCTTACAACTTGACATAAAGAAATGCCTTCTTATATGGTGACCTCAATGAAGAGGTTTATATGGAGCAACCTCTAGGATATGATGCTCAGGGGAGGGTAGTGCTCGTGTTTGTAGGTTTTATAAAGCCATTTATGGACTCAAACAGCCTCCACATGTTTGGTTTGAGAAGTTTAGCAAGATAGTGGAATCTTTTGGATTTGTCCCATGTTATTTGGATCACTCTTTTTTTGTTAGACAATAGGATGCTACTATTGTTATTATGGTAGTCTATGTTGATGACATTACTCTTTCAGGCAGTGATATTGGGGCTATATATACAACCAAGGCACACTTACAAAAGTACTTCCAAACCAAAGACTTGGGTAATTTACAATATTACCTGAGAATCGAGGTAATTCATAATAAACAAGGAGGTAATTTACAATTCTAGTCTATCACAAAGTAAGTATGTGTTGGATATTTTAATAGAAACAGGCATGCTTGCATTTAAATCTACTGACATTCCCATGGATCCTCAGTTGAAGTTAGGACTAGATGATGGTGACTTGTTGGATGATGTCCATCATCACAGGAGTCTTGTTGGGAAGCTTATTTATCTCACTGTTACTCATCCGGAAATTTCTTGGTGTTGAGTCAGTTTATGCAATCTCCTAAGGAAGGCCCATTGGGATGCTGCAATGAGTACTTTCGTATCTTAAGAGTGCACACGGAAAAAGGCTCAACTATAGACCAAATCAAAGTATGGATTTGGTTGCCTTTCCAGATGCAGATTGGGCAGGATCTTCAGCTGATCACAGATCTACTACTGGTTATTGTACATTTCCTGGTGAAAATATTGTCAATTGGAGGAAATGGGTTTCCAATCTCCGTCCCTATGAAGATGATCTGTGATAATCAGGCTGCTACTTATATCACTAGTAACCTTGTGTTTTATGAGAGGATGAAGCATATAGAGTAGAGGTCGACTGTCACTTTGTTCATTATGCAATCAAGAAGAAACTAAGCGAGACTCCCTATGTGGGTTTTGTTGATCAGCTAGTTGATTAATTTACTAAAGCTCTATTCAGTCCTAGTTTTCAATCTAGCTTAAGGGGGAGTGTTGAAGCATATGCACGAGCACCAAGGCAGTAAGGGGGAGTGTTGAAGCATATGCACGAGCACCAAGGCTACTGCCTTGGTGCACAAGCATGAAAGTTTATCTTGATGCTTGTTTCCTTTATTGGATATGATACTTTACTTTTTATTTCTAGTGTAGGAATCTTAGTACACAAGTTTCGGGAGTTACTAGAAAGCATAGTTTCTATTTTTTATTAGTTACAAATTTCAAAACTTTCCTTTTTATGTAGTTTCTATTTTGGACAGATTTTAAGAGTTAGAAAGACTAGAAAATTATGTCGATGAGTTGTACTCTTTATTTCCTTTTTAGAGGACATGTTTCTTATCTCTCAAGTTGTATGCTTAACATTTGAATTCTATAAATAAAGGAAGCCTGCAATTCTAGTTTTACTTTGCTAGAATCGCAGGCCTTTGCTATGGTTCTTCTCCCATCTTCTACTCCTTTGTTCTTCACTTCCTCTCCTTCGTTTCAGATCTGGTTTGGTTCATTAGAGCTTGGTTTGCTGACAGTAAGCATTTTCAGTGTAGGAAAATACAACTTTTGACGCCCGAATTCAAAAAATAAATTACTTTGCAAAAAATTCCGACACCGTGCATTCGTAGATCGGCCCATGGTGTTCAACAGACTTTAATTTTATAACCATCCAACAACATTAAAAAATCAATTTAGAGGATAATTGATGCAGCACAACTAGAAGTTACTGTTCATGCTACAGTAGTATGAACAGTAACCTAGATGATAATTTCATATTTGGTGGGCCCCAAGTCTAGCTTGCATGGAAATAGATTCAAATTTGGTGGGCCCAAACTCCAACTTGCAAGGAGATAAAATAGGAACTGTTTTTTGTGGGAGTTCTAGAGATAATTTAGAATTTTGTTATTTATTATTGGGATAATCATGTAATCAACGTTTTTATTTGGGTAGGATATCTAGGATAAGTTTTAGCTAGTTTTAAATTCCTAAGAGTCCTAGTAGGATCAATCTTTTGTTAGTTTTAAATTACCAAAAGTCCTATTATAGTTGTTTTCGTATCAAGTATGTTTGTTTTGTTATTTAAACACTTGTAATCAGCTTATTGAGGATGAAATGAAAATATATGAATTGAAGCTTTAGCTTTGTGCGTTTGCAGCAGCCCCCCCTCCTCCACCTCCTCTTCTTCTTCTTACGAATTTCTTCTCCCTCTTCCCCTTCTTCGAGACTAATTCTTCTAAGATTCTCCCTTTTTCCCCTTTACTTCTTTATCCTTCTTTCTACTCTATTTTGTCCCCCATTAATTGGTATTAGAGCCCAAACCTGGATAGATCTCTTGTTTATCTCATCGTTTGTTCAACCTTCTTTTCTCTCTTCCTTGTTTTCTTCTCCTCCTCGAGATCTTTCTACTCTTCATCCTTTATTTATTGCCCCTAATTTCTTTTCTCAGTAATTGTGAACAATGCTACAACAACCTATCAAATCCTTTTTTTGTGGTGCCAATCATGAGACAAATTTTTTCCATGAAACTTAAGCACGAGTTTTTTTTTAAGAGAGAGAGAAATTGATGCAACACAACCAGAAGTTACTGTTCACGCTACAGTAGTATGAACAGTAACCTAGATAATAATTTCATTTTTGGTGGGCCCCAAGTCCAGCTTGCATGGAAATAGATTCAAATTTGGTGGGCCCAAACTCCAGCTTGCAAGGAGATTAAATAGGAACTGTTTTTTGTGGGAGTTCTAGAGATAATTTAGAATTTTGTTATTTATTATTGGGATAATCATGTAATCAAAGTTTATCTAGGATAAGTTTTAGTTAGTTTTAAATTCCTAAGAGTCTTAGTAGGATCATTCTTTTGTTAGTTTTAAATTACCAAGAGTCCTATTATAGTTGTTTTCGTATCAAGTATGTTTGTTTTGTAATTTAAACACTTGTGTGAAACCCTACTTGATCGATGCAAACAATGCAATTGCCGGCAATAATGAAGCAAGATCTACTGATAGATGTTGTAGATCGAAGAAAAATAGAGCAAGAATGCAAGAAACAGGAGAGAGAAGCTCTAGAAAAGAACGAAAAATCAAACCGAAATTTGCAAAAAAAGGTGAAAAAAATTCACCCTAAAATTAGCTTATAAAGGGCGATATATTACCGATTTTATCGCGAAAAACTGAATTATCGGCGATATATAGCCGATTTCTCGCTGATATATCAGCAATATATTTTGTCGAACTAGTATTGGTGGCCACTTTCATTTCTGTTGTTGGAGACATGGCGAAATATCACCGAGTTTCGGCAATATTTTGCCGAAATTTTGTACCATGCTTGTACCTGTACACTTAACTACTTGTAAAGTGGTTCTCTTCTTTCTTGCAATTTAATGAAGATCTGATTCTCTTGCATCATTTGCACATTTACATTATTTTGTATTCAACTTCCAGCCTTCCAATTTTGCCTGCACATAGCCGAACATATGCCAAGCAAGAACACCATTTTAGGTTAAGTTTCAGGCCAAAATAACACTCCCAGTGTGCATATTGGTCGAAAATTAGGCTAGGCACAAAAAAACCAGACTCAAATACCCACTGAAACTGGAGGTGAAACTTCCACTGAAACATTCCTAAATTTTGCTGACATTTCTGGGAAATTTTGGGGTTCCGGTGGTTTTGCTGGGTAGTGAAACACTGAAACCCGGAAAAATTTTGCACTATAGGTGGGATCCAAATCTATAAAGCAAACCCACTTAGAGTTAGGGTCTTTTATTAGGCTATAAACGGCCTATTCTTTCTTTGTATTCCTGAAGTAAGATTATTTGAATAAGAATATTGAGTTTGAGGACTGAGGTTCCTGTTTGAGGGGGCCACGGCAGATTTTAAGTAAAGGTTTCTTCTTCAATGATCATAACCTTTGTGTAGCACTTTTCTTCAGAGTCTAGCAAGTGTTCAATAAGTTCCAAGCAGGTTCAGCCAGCCCCAACCCCTTTCCACTATCATCCTCACCATCGCAGGCCATCCTCACCTCTCTTGCTTCAATTCCAGAAACCCCAGCTCCTCCCTCACCTTCTCCTACCCCTGCAAGACCTTCCCTGCCCCTCCCCTGTTCTGTGCAGGCACCCCCTTACCCCGCTACCGCACCTGGGCAGTAGCACACCCAGGCCCCCATGACACACCTATCCCTCCCCCTAACACCCCCCCCCCTCAATCCCTTTAGATCCCTCCCCCACCCCTCCCCTCCCCTCCCCTATGACATCCCCCCATTTCCCTCCTAACCCTCTCGGCCCCTCTCTGTCTCTTCTTCCATGTGGCAGAACCAGAAAACAGAAAAGAGATTCTGAATCATGATCTGGGCAAGATCCCAATATATCATGGAACTTACTGTAGTTTGATTCTATACACTCAAATCTAGCACTGATTTCAAGTTTCAATCCTAGAAAAAACCCCAACTCCAACTTGTTTTTTTGAGGAAGCGAGTTGGCTAGCAAGATTGAGCATCTGATCCATGAAATTACCCTTATATAGACAGAAATGGCAATGTTATGGAAATGAGAGATCTAGAGATTTCCAATTCCAAATGGAATTCATCTACTTAGATAATCCTCAAGCAGGATGATAAAGAATTACCTTTCCAAGTCAAAAAGTGTTCCCTCATCAGTACCTTGGAATAGATCATCAATAGAAGAATCTGCTGTACAAAAAAGGCAGCAGTGATGATTGTAAAGCTCATCAATCAGGGTGATAAATCTTCGTGCCTGAAGAGGTAGAATGTCAAAAAATTAACAAGGATGTAAAGGACAAGTGAACAGAAATCTATCTGTAGCAGTAGCAATAGTTATATGGAACTTGAAAGTCTTAACATATCAAATAAAAATATATTAAGTGTTCACAAAATGCTAGGAAAGGATCCAGATTAAATGGAGCAATTTCCACCACCAGTAAAAGCATTTTCTTATTTCTAAATCTTTAAGGCTGCTGATGTAAACAGTGGAACAATTTCCTGTGAATAAAGTACACATTAAATTGTTTTTTCGATCCCTACTATAAGTGATAGTTTTCATAAATAAAAAATGAGATGAATAGTGTTTCCCAAAGAATTAAAATAAGGTGGATGAGGTGGAGAGGTGCATCTAGGGTCTTGTGGGATCAGCATATTCTTTTAAAACTCAAAAGGAAAATTCTATGGGAGAATTGTTCGACCAACTATAATATATGGTGTAGAGTGTTGGCTGTTAAAAAGCATCACATAGATAAACTTAGTTTTGCAAAAATGAGGATGCAAAGATGGATGAGTGGCAAAACTAGGAAGGATCAGATAAAGAAAATGATCATATTAGAGCTGGTCTAGGAGTAGCTCCGATAAGTATTACTACGAGAAAGTTGTTCAAGGGAGGCCTGTAAATGACCCTATAAGGGCAAGTGATATAATCCAGGTCGAAAGAATTGAAGAGCTAGGGGGAGAACAAAGATAACCTTGAGAGAAGTGGTGAGAAAGGATATGCATAGCTTAAGCCTTGAATCTAGTATGGCCTCAAACAGAGTTGACTGGAAGGCAAGAATCCATGTCGCCAACACCCCATTTAGTTGGGACAAGGCTTCTTCTTCTTGTTGTATTACAAATGAAAGTTTTCTAGTTAGAAAGCACACTATAGGAAACAACAGCAGCAAGCTACCTTATCACGGATACGCATACTCATCACAGGAATTTCAGATACAAAGACTGTGTGATAGTTTTTGGTTAATGCAATATAATCTGCAGCCCCAACCTGATGAAATGAACATTACAATCAATAAGAAAAGTTAGCACAAAACAAGAACAATGTATAAAATAAAAGATGATTCTTGCCCTAATTGGAAATATAAAACCAGATCCATCAATGAGATAAAAGCTGCAATATTCAACAAAGCTCAGTAAATAGAAGGATCATGTAGCCTTAACCAGTGCTCCAAACAATCATCTACTTACCAAAGAAAACATGAGAATGCATACATAAAGGACAAAGCGAAACAAGGAGTACTAGCATTAGTTATTACTAATAGTCGTCTGCAGTAAAAAGAGTTTTAGTACTATAGTACTAACATAAACATAAAACAAGATAACATGGAATGCCGAAGTGAAACAAGGAGCACTATCATTTATTATTACAAGTAGTAACAGTACCACCAGTAAAAATAGTTAACACAAACATACTAAAATATAAATTAAAAATTAAAAGTAACAAAACCACAACTACAAGAAAGACTAAGAAGATCTATGGATTCATCTCCCCACCCCCCCCCCCAAAAAAAAAAAGGGAAAAAGAAAAAAAGAAAGATTGATGGCTTAAGCGGCGTACAAATTAAAGAACAGATATGCTACATAAATTGGTCATTGGAGTTTATGAAGAATTACAAATTAGAAAGAAGAGTAAGGATAAAAGCAGTTTTCTAAATACATACAAGGGCAGAAACAATACCGGACGGCCACACAAATAATCAAAAGTGAATCTTGCCACCCCGTTACAGCTCTCGGGAACCTCCAACATTCTGGTTAAGACATGATGCAAGCATTAACATGTAGTAAACCAACGAAGTTAATATACGTTCAGTTCAGATATGTACCGCCCAAACATCACAGGGATGGTCTGTGTGGTGATCCTGCCTCCAAACTGGTTGGTTACCTCATGCCACATTCTCTCAAAATCTTTGTAAGTTTGGCTATTCAATGGTGAGAAGTAGTGAACCTATAGTGGGCATGACAATAATTGAATCCAACCAGCAAACATGAGAAAATCCAACAGGAACTTGTTTCCAGAATCACTAACAAAACTTGCATACCTGGTCTACAGTTCTTTGGGCTATAAGGCGCCGATAATCTATCTCACTACCAATGAGGACATTCTGGCAGTGCTCCCCCAATTTTGCAACAAATTTCAGAAAGATATCCCGCTGCATGCCATCCTACAATTGCAAGATTTTGGTGAATAAAAATAGTGTTTTCTTTTTTTCTTCTTCTTCTCTTTTTTTTTTTTTTTTTTTTTTTTTTCTTTTGGTGGTGGAAACTTAATTGAAAGAAAGCAGAAGAGAGACCTTGCTACAGCATCATTAATACATTCAACCTACTAGAAGTTTTATGAGCTAAGTTATGAGTGGTGCGGACAGCCTTCCTGTCCACCCTTTTTTTACAGAACAACCCAGAGGTCTAACAAGAGAGTGTAAGTAGTGTAACAGAACCCCAATGGAGATTTGTTTTATGGAAGAAGTTAATTCAACGAAACAGTCAACTGATAATCCTCTGTTGTCAGTAATGATGCAACAAAAGTAAATTAAACATAATGAGAATGATACACAGAAAATAAAGAAGAATTCAGATCTTTTCGAATGTGAGACAGCAGGCAATAATGAGATATTATGTCTTGAATGGTTTGTACATAAATGTGCTATAACTATATCAAAACTACATAAAAGAAGGGAAACACAGAACTGAAGCTGAAACTCAAAGCCAATTCATTAGCAACCAATTAATGTTTTTAAATGTAGACAACAAAGATCACACCTGATTCAAATCTTCCGGTGCTCTGTTACTAGTGGCCACAAGAACAGTTCCAGTACTCAATAATCTGCTTAAAATTCCAGATAGCGCCACAATAGCAAAAACATCAACTGTCTGTAACAGAATGAGAAAGAAAAGCAAAACTGTAATTTGCAGCACCTCAATCTTATGATTCTGAAAAAGAAGTGGTAAAATGGAAAGAAGTCTGAAGACAAAGGAAGGGGAAAGAAAAAAAAAAAAAAAGAGAAAATGTTCTGTTTATAAGAATCAAGCATTACTATGAAATTCCAACTTTCAACCTCACTTCTTTTCCTTTAACTTGCTTATAGACCTCACAATGTGGAGGAAAAAACATAAACGAAGCACAACTAGGAGACAGCTGAATGCATTAAAGGACAAAATTAGACCAAAAAAAAGAGAATTTAGTGGGATAGGACGTCTCACTACTTCTGAAAAACTTTATATTCCTGTTTTATATCATAAGACTACCGACTTTTCAGAATTGGGAAAAGAGTCAATTTAAAGAAAAGGTACAATATTACTGTTAAATACTGAACCAATCAGGAGAAAAAGCTGTCCGGTTGCAGCCAAAAATAAATGACCATTACTGTATAAAGGATTTTGGAGTTAATTTGTCACAGGCCCCTGTTTCAGGCCATTTCCAAGCCTATTCAGGAAAAAGAACTCCCCAAGTCCAACGATAGGAATATCAGTACTGCAATTAGCAGCACACGAGATTCATAACGATCTTTGGATAGAAATTTTAAGCATGCATCTGAACATTTTAGTGTTATTTTTATGTTCTTGAATAATTTACGTCTTTGGAAACGATGGTCAGAGATCTCACAAGATCTGGTTCAGTTCGAGATATTGGTTCAACAGAAGATCTCAGTCCATGTCAGCCCCTTTTTAAACACTCCCGCTTGAGCAAGGCGAGATCCAGCCTCGTCTCCACTCTCTCTCGCTCCTCTTGCCTCTTACCTCTACAGTGGGCTTGAACCTTAATTTTAGTTGATTGTTTGCCTAATTCTCCCCGGATCTTCATCTACAACCCTTCTAAGCATGATTTAGCACATATATATCAACAAAACAAGATCAATCAAAGCCATTTGAAGGAGTCCTTCAAGCAAGGTGAAATTTTCCACCAAATTTGATTTTTCCTAAATACTAAGTACTAGAGTAGGGCTTTGAGTATGGATTAAACATATGTATAACATCTTTCACTGGTGGTGAAGCTGGTCTTTGAGTGATTTGATCTCACCTTCTCCTGTTATGAACTTACAAAGGTATTATTTATGAACTTATGATGGTTGTACTACTGTATTCTCAAGAGTCAAGAATGATGACGATATATTGTACTCAAATGGATGGAAATCTGAACATTTAAAGTTATTTGATGTATCTTATCACTTGGTTTTCATTTATATGTTCCAATGGTTCTACATTTCAGATTTTATAAACTCGCATGTTCATCCCTGAAACATTTTGGTTTCAGACTTAGGATCAAGATAGAACAAACACAAGATTGTTTTCTCACAAACCTAAGGTCACGAGTGTGTTTATAAGGCCTTAAATAGGCTAAACACCAATTTTGAGCCAAACCTGACACTTAAAGTCACCAAGATAGGCCCTCAAAAGTTAGAATATCTATCCCCATCTTGCCAACTCAAGCGAGATCCTGGTTTTTCTCAAGGGCGAGATTGCCCTCAAGACAGAAATCTCCAACCTTGTTGTAAATACTTCGATGATACTTGCATGTAATTTACATTTGCATTATTGTGATTTTTTATCAATTTATTATTTATTTGATATCAATGACCAATGGCATACTCATGGCTTCGTGATGTTATGAACAGTTGACTTTTTGAATTGTAAATAGGACAATGGTGTATGTTTGATTGAGACTTTGTATGCATAATTTTTTTTTGCCAACAATAAATAAATCAACACTTAAAATATAACTCAGCTTTTACGACTCTTTCATGTTTAACTTGTGACCTGGGTCAGCAGTCACAAGAGCAATGCTTTGAAAACAGTCTAGTTTCAAATTCCTTTTTGGAGATTACCATGAAACCTAAGCATATCAAAGTAGTTGAAGTCTAGTGATGTTGCAGGTCATGCTTCTATATTAGGAAGTTTCTAACTAAGCTTCTAGTATTGTAAATTGGCCGGATGATACCAGAGGTAGAAGTGGTAGTCTGTGTTAAGTTAGAAGTCCCAATCTTAATAAGCTTGTAACCCTTTCAAACATAAATAAATCAGAGGCTGCCATTAGGGAACACACAAGTCCTATTGCAGGATCTCTTCTCCTGAAAATAACCTGCGATGATCTGTTCTCCTTCTTCTCTTCATCTTCTCTTTTCTCTCTTCTTCTTCTCAGTTCAACCATAGATTCTGATTTCTAACATGGTATCAGAGCAGCTGTAATCACCCCTTGTTTCTCTCTGTGATTGCCAGTTTGGATTTGATGTTCTAATTTCATATGGATTAATACAAGAGTGAAGATGACCTGGATCAGATCTACTGTGATCTTCTGTTCTTCCGTTTCACTTTAGCTAGATTTTGTGGGGTTTATCCAGTCATGCAAGGTTCATATCTCTTCTATCCACATTTGTCTCCCCTGCGTATTAGACGAGACTAATGCATTTCTTCAGATCTAAAAGTTTTCAGTTGTTTGAACTTTGTGCTTTGTAAACCATGGCAAGTTTTTCTATACTTCATTCATGTTTCCCCTTCCCTGCTGACATACGTCACATACCTTAACTTTATTATATCTTGGATCTATTAATTGTCCATCTGCGTTGGGAACCTTTGGAATCTGAATGTGGAAGCTGGTGGATCAATTGGTTCCAGTGTACGTGAGTTCGAGGAAGGCAATTATGTGTCCCACTTTTGTTCTTCATTTTCTTATCTTCCCCATTTGTTTCTGCTGTAGATCTCAGAGCCGTGATTGTCAAGAGGTAGAAGAGAGTCATGACTCCAAGATCAATTCCTTTCTTGGGCTCAAGTTACTTCCTATAAAAAATAATAATTTCTGATTGACATTATTGCCCTTGTCCTTTCTCTTATTCCACCTCTTACATCCCTATTTGTTTGGGCTGCATGTTATATTCTTGGACTTCTTTTTCACCTTGTTTTTAAATTGGGAATCTCATCTCATATGTGGCCATTAGTTTTTGCCTTCCAAGAGGATTTGATTTGTGCTTCCTTTTGAGACTTGTCCAAATAACATTCATGCCATCCCAATTTCAATTTCATGACATTTACAGGTTTGCCACTATTTTCCTATATTCACCAATAACCCCTTGAAAAATTATGGTTTATTTCTGTAGTAAATCCTGCAACTGTGAAGACCAGAATAGTAGGGACAAAGGAAAGGAGGAGGGAAGGATAAAGGGAGGATAAGTAGTAGAAGAGGGGTCAGAACTCGCATAGGTTAGGCTCTTCCCTGTAGTACTTTATGTATAGTAAGAAGCATTGAATGAATTTCGACTGAAATCACTACATTTCGGAAATCAAAACCAAACCATCAAAATTTCGTCAAAATCATAGTTTCAACCGAAATTTCGCAGGTTTCTACCGAAATTTCGCAAATTTCAACACTCTAACTTGTTTTTCCTTATTTTTTGTTGATTTCTATCCCATTTTCACTTAATTTCCACAACTCCTTGCCTTTAGACACCTCTTTTGCCCCCAAACACCTCTTAAGCCTCAACAGCTACAAAAGAAAACTCTGGCAGAAATAGAATGTGAAGCATGAGCCATACCCAATAGTTCAGAACTCCCCATTTTTTTATTTTTGTTTTGTTCATGCCTTAAATGATATTGTATTGCCTTGAAAGTAATATATGTTTAGTCTAGGACTATGATTGTGTGTTGTTAAACTTATTTTTTATTATTTACTATTTTTTTTTAATTTTAAAAACTATTTTTAAATTTATGTATTTTTTTCAAAATACATAGTATACATGATTTATGGGCTTCAACTTAATTTATATAAGACACCATCACTTGATCTAGTTGGTCATTGTAACAATTCTCTCAAACAATTCATGTATGCTAATGATTCTATACCTGTAAGCAATACATTTTGTACTTGTCAGAACCAGTCATTTGTTAGTATACCTGAATGATAAATCTTCAGTGGCTTTTTTGGCAAAATAATGGTCCATTGGGTTTATTACGCCTTAAATAGGGAGGAGGCAAAGACTTAGATGAAATGAAGATCATATAAGACCCAAAACCTAGAATTGAAATTAAAAAAAAAAAAGTACCATGTTTCGACTGGTCAAAACTTGGAGATTCAGTTTTTGCTTGGGTTAATACTGAGGGTTCGACCGAAATTTGCACCATGGTAAGAAGGCAATCTAGTTTAGGAAAACTGAGATCACCAATCTTTCAAAAATAAAAACTACTCCTAGGAATACTTCTTGTAACTAAAATAGAAAGAAGACAACTGTACATGGTCAAGATCTCTCCAAGATATCTTGACCATGTGTAATTGAATTGTCAATGTTCCCCCTCAAGATGGAGCATATAAATCTCTCATGCCCTGCTTGCAAAATACACTCTTGAAAGCAATTCGAAAGAGTAACTTCATAAAAATGCCTCCAAGTTGCTTGGTAGTAGGAAAAATAGGGGGTAAAGTCCTCTTTTTACAAACAGCATCTTGGACAAAGTCACAATCAACTTCGATATGCTTGTTGCGCTCATGGAAGATAGGATTACTTGCGAAGTAGTAGCTTGATTATCAAAAACATCTTTATTGGTTGGACACTGGCAGCCCAAATTAAGAAGAAATGATTAGGCCTGCAACAATGCGGCTGCAGTTTGAGCCGTTGCTCTGTACATAGCTTTGACACTTGACTGTACTATAGTGGTACGCTTTTTGCTTTGCCAATTGACAAGGTTGATACTCACAAAAATCCAATAGCTAGTGGTAGATTGTTAATCATTGTCAGAATCCAATACCAAACTAATGAGTTTCCCGGTTCTCCCTGAGATATCGTATGATGCTACATACAACTTCTAAATGAATCTTCTTAAAAGAATGAATGAATTAGCTCACGATACCTAGAACAGAGGACATGTCTGAACCAGTAACAGTAAGATTTATGAGTTTCTAGAGGCCCTCCAGATCATTAGGATTCTTAAATTCCTCACCGTTATCTGATGAGGATCCACGGGAATCTAATGTAACTGGTCCATGGTTGTCAAGGCGGCAAGGCAACCAAAGCGGTTGGGGCTCCACTCCGCCTAGGCTATTAGGCGACAAAGTGGTGAATAGGTAGCATTGTAGCAATAAGGCGACCAAAGTGGTTGGGTCAAATTTTTCCAATACAACTACTTTTCAATACAAGTGCTTTCTATGATAAGCTAAAAGAACATTCAATAATCACATTCATCCAACAAAATAGATCTCATTATTCTGATTTCCAAGTCATTGTCCGTTTAATGATTCATTAATTCTCAATGTTGAGTATGGTTAATGCTTCACATTTTGTTGCCGACAAACATAGGGTCCCGCTCACTTTGGGCCTCGAAGTTCCATTGCAGTTTGGGCCTATTCCGAAATGACTAACTATCATATACGGCTTTGTAGAATAAATTTTGATTTAAAAGATAAAATTAAGAAAAAAATATTACGTACAAAATGTAAAAAAAGCAGCTGCTTTAGCATCTAGGCGGCAGTAAGATGCACAAGGCGACAAAGCGGTAGTGCCTAGACAAAAAAGCGGTAAAAAAAAACACATCAATTAAGCGGTTCAAAACATGACAGTTGAAAAATTGCCTTGCCGCCTAGGCAGACACTTTGACACCCATGAACCGGTCAAGATCACCTAAAAAGGCTCGAAAGAGAGCCTAGGGAAGTAGACCTTCTAGCAGCATCACCTTGGGGGGGGGGGGCAGATCACCAATTCCTCCTACTCTTGGAAGTACCATTGCCCCTCTCCCCTTGACCTTCAACCTCAATACTAGTCCTAACCCTAAGACTGAAACCCAAGTTATCTTCTATCCTATTTCCACAAACCCTAAACCCTAGAATTTAGTTCTGGAATTTAAAGACAGAAAATATTGAAGCATATCATCATCAAAAGCAGCCTTAACTGAACCTAGAAAGCCCTCACAACAACCCTAGACTTGCCCCTAAGCTCCAACAACCCAACCGCAGGGTTTTGAAAGGTCTTTCCCTAGCCGCAGACCTGAAAACTGCCTAATTGTCTGCTTCCTTGCTGCAATTAACCCTAAATCCCTAGCTGCAGAATTCTTTTAAAAAAATTACTGCTAAAACCTATTAAGAAGATCCTGAAGACTGGCCCCTGATTTGGGGTTACAGTAGAGTATCTACATGTTTTGTTGCAAGGAACACTATATAAGTTAGTAAATCAAGGACAAACTTCCCTTTGAGACAAGTTGATCCCCTTCTTGCTTTGGATCACTTCATTTCCCAGAAAATGCAAAGTAAACTCAAATCCTTCATTTGAAAATGCTAGTGACGATGGGTTTTAGCTTCAACTATACCAGTAGAAGCATGGGCATATATGATAATATCATTCACATATACTACAAAAATTATTACTTAAAGCTCCTAAGTGACCAATGATAGAGTGGTCAAAGTAACATTCTGAAAACCATATTGAGTAACTATGGAGTTAAGCTTGTCAAATCACGCTCATGGACATTGTTTAAGTTTGTATATGGCTTTGTGGAGTTTGCATACTTTCCTTAACAACTCCCCCTCAGCAACTTTCCCAAGAGGCTGCTCCATATAGAGACCATGTTTAATGTCCAACTGAGACAGAAGGTAATCTATCTTTGCAGATAAAGAGATAATGAGACGGACATAATTAAGTCTACCAACCAGAGAGAGTCTCAAAAAAAAAAAAAAAAAAAAAAAAAAAAAAAAACCTAACATCTAAGTATAGCCTTTAGCAACTAACCGTGCCAAAGACGCTTAATAGCTCCATCAGGAAGGTACTTAATAGTGTACCCCCATCGACAACAAAGGACGTCCTTATCAGGTGGCAAATCTACAAGAGACTATGTTTTTAATGATGACAGAGCTTTCATTTCAGCATCCCTAGCAGCTTACCCCGCAGTGTGTGAGAAAGCCTCAAAAGGTAGCAGACAATAAGGATACAAAAGTTTGGTGCAAAAGAGGAAGATGGTCAGTAGACACAAAGTTAGCAATGGAATATTGCAGAAGATGTCAAGGTACAAGACCATTTACCATTGCAAAGAGCAGTTGGCAAGTCAGGATCATTTCATGGACCAGAGGAAGATCACGGAAAGCCGGAGGAGAGATGTTAGACACTAGTGGCACTAGAGGTGGCTGCTTCTGTTGCCTCCAGTGGTTACACTTTCGCTGGCAGTCTCAGGGAAGGGAATGGCAGGAAATATGGGAATAGTGGGGTCACCAGGAACAAGCAGTCATATTATCATGGGAGGAGTAAAAAGGAACATCCTCAAAGAAAGTAACACCAGCACTCACAAAAAGGTGACCGGAAAGTGGATCTAGACAATGATAATTTTTTGAGTCCCAGATACCTAAAATAAATACACTTGGTAGCACAAAAGCAAAGCTTGTATAAACCTGCTAGATGATGGTGCACAAAGCAAACACATCCAAACACAAAAGGTAGAAGAGAGAACAAGGGAATGTTAGGATGTAAGACAGACAACGGAATTATATTATGCAACAAAGGAGAAGGTGTTCAATTAATCATAAAACAGGCAGTAAAAACAGCATTACCAAAAAAAAATTCTTAGGGACATCCATAAGAAACATATTTAAGCGGGCAATATCCAAAAGGAGTCTATTATTTTGCTAAGGCATCCCATTCTGTTGGGTTGTATAAGAGCAACTTGTTTGATGTACCATGCCATAAGAGAACAATACATCACTCACAGTCACAGCCTCACAGGGACTGAACTAGGAGTAATCAACAAAGAGATACATCAAAACACAAGAAAATAAAGATTACACAAGATCTCCAAATCTTTTCCAAACAGAAACTACTCCCCGGAATATTTTTTTCATACCTAAAATAGCATCAAAACCACCTATTTATGGTCAAGATCTCTCCACGATATCTTGACCATGTGATGTAAATTATCTCCAGGGGTTCCACAGGGCTTAGGGTTGATCCCCCAAACCTTACGACCCCTCATTCAATCCAAGGGTATTTTAGTAATTTTTTCCAAACTTGTAACAACTAGGTTGGGTTCAAGGTAATAAATTTTGCGAAATCTCAGTGAACTTTTGCCGAGGTTATGCCATTTCGGCCCCCACCTAAACTAAATAGGGGCCAAAGTGGATTAGTAATCTTGCCTATAAAAGCACCTTTAGGTCAAAATTTTGCTCATTTCCAGTGAAATTTTAACCTTCCTTTCGAAAGTTTTCCTTCATTCCTTGAGTGATGTTTGCCCTGTTTCAATCAAACTTCAACATCTTCTAGTTTCCTTGCATGGTTCTTGCCAGCAAAAGCGTGCATCACATGGATCCAATGGCATTTCACTAAGATCTTGAAGTTTTCCATCTCAGTGGTAACCATTTTTCTCAAAACTAGATTTTTACAAAATGCATGTCAGAATGTTGCTAGATGAAGACGAATTTAATATATGTTAAACACCGTGGGCAATCTATGAATTCATGGTGTCTAAATTTTTTTCGCAAGGTGGATTATTTATTTATTCTTGGCTGTCAAAAAATCTATTTTCCTACACAAGAATTGTATGAGATATACATGATATGTGCCTTGTATAGTGATGGAATAAATACATGTTGAACTCCATACAATATATGGTCCCACGGAGTCAAAATATTTTTTTCACCCAATAAATAATTGTTGGTAGAATGGCTTATTGTGATCAATGTGATCTCAAGCCCTCTATTTATAATAAAGTGGAAAGAACAATATTACATAAATACCCTTACTTGGGTAACAAGAAATAGAAATTTACATGAACACAAACTCTAATTTAACTCCTAGTAGAATCCAACACTCCCCCTCAAGTTGAGGCATAGATGTTAGTCATGCCCAATTTGCCTACAATAGCAAGGAAATCTCTTTCCTTCAAACCCTTAGTGAAAATATCTGCCACTTGGTTTCTAGACCTCACAAAAGGCATCAAGATGAGCCATTGTTCTAGCTTTCCTTTAACAAAAAACTTGTTAATTTCAATGTGCTTAGTTCGATCATGTTGTACATGATTATTAGCAATACTAATGGCAGCCTTGTTATCTTAATATAACATCATAGAGATTGGAACTTGGACTCCAATATCTTGCAGCAAGCCTTTCAACCATAGTAGCTCACAAACTCCACGAACCATAGCTCTATATTAAGCTTCGGTACTGGATAAAGCTACCATATTCTGTTTCTTACTTCTCCAAGTAACTAGATTACCTCCAACAAAGGTACAAAGTAACCTGAAATTGACTTCCTGTCTAAAGATCCAGCCCAGTCTACATCAGTGTATGCTTCTACTCTTAGATTATCAGTGGGTGACAAAAGTATTCATTTTCCAGGAGTTCCCTTCAAAGACTGCAGTATTCTGGTAACATCCTTCATATAAGCTAAATATGGATCATGCATGAATTGGCTCACTATCCCCACAATATAGGCGATGTCTGGCCTGATGTGGGACAAGTAAATAAGCTTCCCTACCAGCCTTTGGTATCTTCCTTTGTCCACTGGTTCTCCCTTTTTTTCTTTAAGTTTAGCTCCAGCTTCAATAGGGGTATCAACTGCTTTACACCCCAACATTCCCACTTCTGATAATAAATCTAGGACATACTTTCTTTTGGATAGGAATATACCCTTCTTTGATCGAGCCACCTCAATCCTTAAGAAGTACTATAACTTCCCTAGATCTTTAATCTCAAACTATCTGCCAAGAAAGTCCTTCAACCTTTGAATTTCTTTACCATCATTCCCTGTGATGACAATATCATCTACATAAACAATGAGAAGTGTGATGTTAGTACCTGACTTCTTGACAAATAGTGTATGAGCAGCATTGCTTTGCTTGTACCCAATAGAAGTCATTGCCTTCAGGAGGCGTCTAAACCAGCATCTAGGAGACTGTTTTAACCAATAAATTGACCTCTTCAACCGACAAACTTTCCTTACAGTATTGTCATTGGAGAAACCATGTGGGATTTCCATATAGACTTCTTCTGCCAACTCCCCATGTAAGAAGGCATTCTTTACGTCTAGTTGGTGCAAGTTTCAGTCTTTGTTCACAACTACAAACAACAGAACTCTGACAGTGTTTAGCTTCGCAACAGGGGCAAAAGTCTCCTGATAATCAATCCCATAGGTCTGGGTAAACCCCTTTGCAACTAGTCTAGCCTTCAACTTGTTGACTGATCCATCCATATTTTGTTTAACCACAAACACCCTTTTGCAGCCCACTGGTTTTTTTCCTAGAGGAAGTGTAACAAGCTCCTAAGTATCATTTTTCTCATTGCCTACATTTCCTCTACCATAGCTGTCTTCCATCTCTTATTAGCATAGGCTTCCTACCAACTTTTAGAAACAGATATAGATGATAAAGAGGATATAAAAGCTTAGTAAGAGTCAGACAAAGAGTCATAAAAGACTTATTTAGCTATGGGATGCTGAGTACAAGATCTAACTCCTTTTCTAACAGCAATAAGAAGATCAGAAGAAGATACCTCAAGGAGAATAGTAGAATCTAATTCTAAAGTAGGAGATTGAAGTGGTAACATGTCACCTTTCTCCACCTACTTTAATCGGTTGTAATTCTTCCTCTCATAAGTCTGCACCTCTTTATTATGGTCAATCTTGTTTTGAAATACCTCAATAGTGTGCCTCACAGGAGTGGTCTCCCCCTAATTAGGTTCTTCACATGGTTCAAAAAACAGAGAGGGGGGAATTAGTGTCCTCAGGTATATTGGTTGAAGTCTCCCCCTGGTCAAGAAACACTTCTTGAACTCCTAAGTTGTGTTATGGTGGTGTAATAGAAAGGTCTAGAGTTGGAAATAACACCTCTCCTTTAGGACTCTCCCTCTAGAGAGGTGTATAGTAAAGGCAAGACTCATTAAAAATGACATTCATGGAGACAATGGTTTTCCTGGAAGGAGGATGATAACATTTATACCCTTTCTGAGTAGCGGAATACCCTTGAAAAATGCAACGTAGGCCACGGGGAGCCAGCTTACTTTGATGGACTGTGATTTTGGCATAACAGACACATCCAAAAACCTTTAGGGGAATAATAAAAGAAGAGGCTCCCTAGAGAAACTCATTAGGACATTTAAAACCAAGTATCCTACTGGGCATCCTATTCATAAGGTAAGATGCAGTGAGTATAGCATCACTCCAGTATTGGTCAGGGACATTCATAGCAATCATAATTAAACGGGCTATCTCTAAAAGATGCCAATTCTTCCTTTGGACAACCCATTTTGAGCAGCGGAATCAACATAACTGGTCTAATGTATTATGCCAAAGTTAAAGAGATATCGCTGAAATTCACCATCAATATACTCTGTGCCATTGCCACTGGGAAGGATCTTCACAATGGCATTGAACTGAGTCTTCATCGTATTATGAAAATCATGGAAACATCGAAAAATCTCATTTTTTTTGTTTTAAAAGATAAATCCATATAGAATGAGAGTGACAATCAATAAAACTAACAAAATACCTATGGTCAGTAATAGACACACGTCGGTAAGGCCCCCACACATCAGCATGAATGAGGCCAAAAGGAATAGATTTTCTATTATGAAGAGAAGGTAAATAAGTATAACAAGTCTACTTCACAAAAATGCAGGCTTCACAAAAAAATTCATCCTTTTTACAAGAAGAAACTAAATCAAAAAATACATTTTTACGAGTTTCTAGAGGGGGCTGACCTAGCCTACGGTGCCACTGCTGAAGGTCTGATATTGCCGATTAGACCTGATTAGGAGATGCAGTCAGAGCAGAAGTAGATCCTTTAATTGGCTCCAACAAATAAAGTCCATTGTTTAGTTTACCACGTCCAATCTCCTTCCCCATTACCAGATCCTGGAAGACACAGTTCAAGTCATGTGTAAGACTACTAATAAAGAGCAAGTTAGTAGAGAAAGAAGGAACGTGTAAAACTTTAGACAGAGAAAGTGATGGAGAATGCTGAATGGTCCATTTTCCAGCAATGGAAGAATATGAGCCATCAACAATTCGAACTTTATCTTTTTCGAAAATTGGAGCATAATGTAAGAAAAAAGAGGATGAGCCTGTTATATGATATGTGGCTCCTGTATTAATGATCCAGGGAGCAGAAAATTGAAGAAACATGGTAGCCCATAAAAGTTTTACCTAAAGTAGCAAGGTAGGAGTTGGTATGGGTAGTAGAGGAAGCAGTAGTAAAGGCTGTACCGGCAGTAGAAGACTATAGAATACGTCGCAGAGTAGCTAACTCCTCCTGTGAAAAACCAATGTCAGCCGAGGGTATTGTGGAAACTGTCTCAGAAAGATCAGCTTTCAGTTTTCCCCTTCTTTGTGCTCTTTTTAGCTCAAAATCAGCAGGCTTCCCATAGAGCTTCCAACAATTGGCCTTAGTATGATATGGCGTAACAGTGCTCACAGTTGACTATCTCCTTAGCCAAATCAGATTTAGTGCTAACAGATTGTAAGGCTGATTTCTCCACGATAGGAGTATGAAGCATGGTTAATCGACAGCTTTCCTCACACTGAACAAGAGCATAAGACTGTTCTAGTGTAGGAAAGGGAGAACGACTTAATACTTGCACTTTGATCTAACTGTACTCCATATTCAAACCTGCTAAGAAGTCATATACTTGAATCTTATCAACGTGCTTCCTATAAGTAGTCACCTCAACTCCTGCCAAAGAGATCGCAACTCGGCAAAATATTGGGCCACAGTCAGTTCCTTTTGGGTAGTCTTATGAAGCTTCTTTCGTAGCTCATAAATCTGAGCATCATTCCCCAACTGTCCATATGTTTCAGTAGTAGCCTTCCAAATTTGGGTTGCAGTATCAAATAATAGGTATCCTCGGGCAATATTTGGATGCATGGAATTCAAAAGGAATGACATAATAAAAGAATCATTTAATATCCATTTATCCAATGAAACACTTATGGTAGTAGTTTTGATAGTGGTGCCTGTAATGTTCCAACTAGTCCTCTTCTGGCAATAGTCAGGTAAGCAGATCGAGACCAGATCAAATAATTTATGCCATCGAATCTTACCGAAAGAGGATGAAGAGTGGGATAATGTTCGGATCCAATGGGAGCATTACTACCATCGGTAGTTGCCATGTTGAAAGAATTGTCTACAATTCTTCAGTCTTCACCCCTTCAAAGTAATTGAAACGTCGTAGAATGCATAGCCAAACCACCCAAACAAATGATAGGATTCAAAACATGCTTATAAAGAATACCATTTTTTTTCTTCTTCTTTCTTTCTTTCTTTATTTTCTTTTCTTTTTCTTCTTCTTCTTCTTTTTTTATTTTTTTTATTTTTTTTTTTTTTTTTATTTATATATATATATATATATATATATATATATATATATATATATATATATATATTTTACTATAGGAAATTACAAATAAGCCCCTAAAAATTAAGAGTTTGTAAATTGTGCAACCTACTATCTTAACCCCAAATATCAGTACAATGATCGTTTTGGGTTAAACACAGAAGCTATTTAAGGCCGTGGTTGTGAAGTTAAAGCCGGACTTATTGCTCCAGTCCTTCTATAACAATGAGATAAGATAGTAGAGAATTAATAGTTAGGAAGGGTTTGGGTCCTTTGTAGCAGATGTTGCTGTGAAAGGGATGGGCTAACACTGATCCAGGTTTGATGCATAACTCGTATATAATTATTAAATTTTACAAATTATTATATTAACTTAATGTTTCTATCATAAGGGAGCTGATTGGTGGGCTCTCTATGGCTCGAGTGCAGAGAGCCTCAAAAAAGTGGCGATTAGGGTCCTCTCCCAGATTTTCTATGCCTTTGGATGCAAAAGGAAGTGGAACACATTAACTTAATCCACTTAAAGAGGTGGAACATATTAAGGAGTCAGCACCTGAATGATCCATATGTCCACCATAACCTCAGGGTGAAGTTGCAGTATATATATTGCCAGGTGGAGAGTCAGGGAAAGTAAGAGACCACCGACCTCACGATATCTTTGAGGTGGAATCAGATGATGAAGACCCCCAATTGATTGGGCGAGGGGCAAGGGGCGAGGGACAATGGTGAGTCAATTTTGGACCAGCTTAGAGGGAGGCCTGACCTAGAGATTATGCACAATGCGGGGGTAGATGTCGATGCATACATTGTTAACAGGAGTTGAGTACACGCATAGGAGGCAACTGGTTTCTGGATGAGGATTGGATGATGGTCTCGTGCGACGATGATTTTGTGCCTTCCACATAAGCGTAGGATTTAGATGAGAACCTGGTCCTAGTCAAACTCAACACAAGGATGATGATGATGGGGATGGTGGGGATGATGATGAGGCTGCAGATGATGATGACGATAAGGATGATGATGGTGATGATGATGGTGATGATGATGATGATGCTCGTGGTGGTGGAGGAGGACTTCCAGAGCATATATCGGTTCCACTACCATAAACACTTTTGTCCCCCCCCCCTAAGATTCATTAGGGCAACCCAATTCACCCATCGCACCCAAGATGTGGACTATGATGGCATACCTCATCATAGGGACAAATGCTCCACATTTAGGGACTATGCCAAATGGCCCCATGGCTAGTTCCACCACTGAGCCAAAGGGACTGACATGGCTAGCTTGGTGAGCTCAATAGGATCAATGAGCTTAGATGTCAAGAAGAGTGTGGAGTCTGCACCATACGGGGCTTAGGGGCCTAGATACGATATGGATATCTAATATATGGATATGAGGGAGGATATGGTGGGGCATATACTCAGTCACCTGCTGGTTCGAGTGTGTATGAGAATCTATTGATTCAAGTATTATGTATGCATATGGATATGGAATGGATCAGGCAGATCATTTGTGGAGTCCATCTTTAAATATCCATCAAGGTCCGCAATAATACTAGTACCATATGTGGTACCAATCCACATGTCAAAAAGAGATTCAAGTGATAGGGAAATTAATCCAAGTAGGTCGACCACATGGCAATAGTCATTTCCCATATGACACTTTCTTTAAGATGGGTTAGCTATTTATGAGGATGATGCTACCTATAGAAGGGCAATATGCGACTACTTGGACCATTATACGCATACCATAACATGCACTGCGTATGTCAACAATTCATATAGGCAAGCCCACAGGGTTGAAACAATGGAGCCACCACGACACAACAGCTACTATTAGGTTATTAGGTTAGTCTTATTCATAGGTGTGAATTTGTGATGTGATTCTAATATGTAATTTATTTGGATATTGTTATGTTATACATTATACATTTATACTATTTTAGCGTAGTAGTACTGAGTCTACTGACTACTAACTTCTACACTTCTATATTGAATTTTAGTTTTTATCTTTTTTTTTTTTTGCATTTTAATGAGGATTTTAGAGTGTTCTCTTACATCATATGCACATTTACATTAGTTAAAATTCACACTCTTAGACTTCTAGTTTCACCCCCATACAGTCGGGCATGTGCAGATCAAGAAAACCACTTGGGGTTAGGTTTTTGCAAAAATAACACTCCCAGTGTGTTTATTGGCCTCAAGTTAGGTTCAACACAGAAAATTAAGGTATAAGAACCCCAAAAGCCCACTGAAACTTAAGGTTGCAATAAAGAAACAAAAAGTTCTGAAATTTCAGCAAAATTTCGGTCATCCCGGTAGTTACTAAGATGATCGAGATGGGCGAAACTTTGAACCTCGGTTAGGTCCATACAAGTCCATGGTGCTAGTATATTTTTAGTTAGTTTTCTGATTAGTATTTTGCAAGTTATTCATGAGTCCTTGTCTAGATGAGATTTCCAATTATGTTAGGAACCCCCCCCCCCCCAATTTTAGTCTATTTCAATTCTCCATATTTTTAGGACACCATATCTATTCTTAGAATCTGAATTAGAGTCTTCTAGAGTTAGCTATAAAGTTTTCTTGTTTGACTCAAAGTCTTAGTCAACTAATAGTTAAGAATGGTTAGCTTGTTAGAGTTCCAATTGGTGTCCAACTTAGAGTCCTTTTTTATTTCTTTATTAAAGGCTATAAATGAAGCCAAGAAAATTGTGAGAAAGCAAGGGAGAAGAAGTATGAAGATTTATCTAGTACGCTAGGCATGAAGGAAGGGGAAAAACTATTTATAAGGTAGCTAAAAGAAGGAACAGGAAGAGTAGAGATCTAGACCATATTAGATGCATCAAAAGTGAAAATGGTAAAGTACTAGTACATTCGTACATGCTAAGGACACTAAGAAGAGATGAGAAATCTATTTCTTTAGTCTACTAAATGAACGTTCTTAAGGTATATGTTATTCGATGATTACACCATTCACAATGGCGCCAATTTTTGAACATACATCCAGAGAATTTCTATGTCCAAAGTAAAAAAAAGCTCTAAAGAGGATGAAAGTAGGCAAGGGGTGCAAGGTCCTAATGAAATCTCAATTTGGCTGAGCAAGTTGTTTAATAAGACTATGAGAATAAGGAAAATGTCAGCTGAATGGAGAAGCATTGTTGTTCAATTTAAAAAAATAAAGGAGATTTTCAAAACTTTAAAAACTATAAATGTATCAAACTAATGAATTATACAATGAAATTATGGGAGAGAGTAATTGAAACATGTTTGAGACAAGTAACCACTATTACGGAGAACCAATTTAGCATTATGCCAAGAAAGTCTACAGGAGAAGCTATATGTCTTATTAGGTGACTTATGGAAAGGTATAGAAAGTGTACAAAAGATCTTTATAGCCATGATTAGCCTAGAAAAGGCTTATGATAGAGTCCCTTGAGCTTTAATTTGGCATGTACTAGAGAAAAGAAATGTTAGAAGTAAATAAGTGGACATAGTTAAAGATATATATGATTGTTCAGTGACAAATGTAAGAATGGTGGGGGAGAATGTGGTGCATTTCCAAATACAATTGGGCTACTCAAGGATCTGCTTTAAGCCCATATTTATTTGCACTTATAATTTATGAATTGACCAAAGACATTCAAGATGAGGCTCCTTTGTTTTTTTTTAATGAGATTGTTTTGATAGACGAGACACAAGTAGGGATTAATACTAAGTTATAATCATGGAAAGCATCTTTTGGGTGAAAGGGCTTTAAACTAGACAGAACGAAGACGGAATATCTAAATGTAACTTTGGTCGTGATCGGGTGGATGATGAGGTGGTGAAACTTGATGAGAAAGAGATTCCACAAAACGATTGTTTTAGGTACCTTGGCCCAATCATAAATTAAAAAAAGAAAGTGACATAAAAGACAATGTTCCCCAAATAACTAAAATATGATGGCTAAAGGGCAAAGGTGTATCCAGCGTCTTGTGTGATAGTAGTATTCCTCTGAAACTCAAAGGAAAATTCTATAAGATCATCTCACGACCAGCTATGATGTATGATACAGAGTGTTAGGCTATTAACAAGCATCATATAGATAAACTCAAGTTATCAAAAATGAAGATGCTAAATGGATGAGGGGCAAAACTAGGAAGGATAAAATAAGGAATGATCATATTGAAGCTGGTTTGGGGGTAGAACCGGTAAATGATAAGCTACAAGAAGGAGGCTTCAGGTGGAAAAGCCACATTCATTGAAGGTCTATTACCCCTATTTAGAGAAGCGACTTAATCCAAATTGAAGAAATTAAAAGAAATAGGAGTAAACCTAAGATATTAATTAGCAAGCAAGAATCCAGGTAGCCAACCCCAATTAATTGGGATGCGGCTTGTTGTTGTTGTTGTAGTATTTAAGGCTATAAATAAAACCTTCCAACCATGTAATCATTAAGTTGAATTAAATAGAAGGGCAAATTACATATAGGCCCCATGGATCTACAATCAATTACATCTACTACCCCTAAAAAAATCAATTACAAATACCCCCTTACTATAAAGTGATAAAGCTAAGTGATGATAGGGCAAGGGGGTATTTGTACTTGATTTCTTTTTAGGGGTAGTATATGTAATTGATTGCAAATCTAGGGGGCCTATATGTAATTTGCCCTAAATAAAATTTATGAGTTCAAAGGAACCAAAGTTTTGGCTTCCTTGGGAGGACCATGGCAAAATTCAAAGTTCATCTTCTTCAATTTCAGCATTCATTTTCAAGTGCAGCTGCCCTTAACCATCTCCAAGTAAGTAAACATCATCCACAATCCCATCCATAGCTTTTCCTCTTCCTTCCCCATCCATTTCATGCTCCTTTCTATTTACTGAATTTTTGGACTTCTGTAGAGCCCCAAATTTCAAGGTTAAATTTATACTAAGGTAACCGTTAGATCTGCCCCAAATTTTAGAAGTCTCATTCCCCCCCCCCCCCCCCCCAAAAAAAAAACCCTTAGATCCAAATTTGACTCCATTCATCCAATTTCAGGATATAATTAATTTCTTAAATTTTCATACTTCCCAAGACCCGAAAAAGAAGAACCTTAATATCTTTCAATTTAGCAATCCAAACCCCACCAAACTTAGGGATCATCTTCTTATATTAGTACCTACACTCCCTCCAAGTGTCAACTCATTCTAACACCAATACATGAGAGCTTCCATCTCAAGAAATTTATCCTGTATCTCCCATGGGATGGATTTTCATACCATTTGACCATAAACATTAACCTAACCTTTCCCTTAGGAAATATTTTCTTCAAACCCCTTATCATAGAGGAACTGCATACCCCTAAATTCCCAAAACCCAGCCAAACCTGACCCTAGACTTTCCAGACATTAGAACCTCACAACCAACCCATTCCCCTCAACCGTAGGGTATTATAATAGCCTAATTGACTACAGATTCTTTTAAAGAGGATCCTAGACTAAACCTCCGTCTAGGATAACATCCCCACAAGTTAAATTGTAGAATTTCAGTTTACATCACCATATGCAATAAGATCTTCAACAATTGCAATAAAGCCATTATTTTTTAAGTTAGACTAATTATGTAATTCGGTATGCCAATGAGTTAATGAGTAATCAAAATGAGTTTGGAAAACAGGACTTACAATATTTGATATATTTGCTTGGACTCGAACATTGATAGAGTTGGGATTGACGGATTAATTACTAGTTTGGCATTATCTAATTTTGATGGACCATGGACTGCATAGTTGAGATCTTATTTGTTAGCCTGGGGTTGTTGATTGAAGATATATGCGGCTTCCCCTTTGAGATTTTGGTCCTTTTTGGTCATGGGTAGTGCTACATGTCAGGGGGAGATTGAAGACTTACTTTCTATCTAACCAAGAATTTAGTTTGGCAAATTACTGCCTACTACTTGTCTTCTTGCTAAGAGCACTAGTGCGGACATTGGAGCTGCACCTTACCTACCTATGCAGATATTGGAGCTGCATATTTTACCTAGTTGTACAAACATTGGAGCTGCACTTTCTACCTACTTGTGCAAACATTTGAGCCATATTTTTTCACCTTGTGTGGTCTGTGGACATTGGAGCTGCAATTTTTACCTTCTATTGTGGAGATTTTTCCCTACTATTGACATTATTTGGATAGCCATTGATGTTATTGTTGGTGTTATACAAATTGATATAGTTGATCTTCACTACTGCCTATCATTCTCATTGTTAGATGATTCATTCAACATGAAGATTGTTTACTTAAGTTGCAATGATCATCACTTGGGTGAATTTCTTTTGGTGTCTATCGGTGCCTGCTATTGCAACTTATGCTCTAGACCAATGAAGCTTTTTAATACATTCTTGTTATTCCAAGCTGAAGCCCTTGTTTTGTATACTCCAACTTGAGGGGGATTGCTGAAGTCCAGGGATATCATAGGTCATATTTTCTGTTTTAGGGAGTTTATAATTAAGCTTTTATGTCTGAAAATCTGCTGGAGGATACCAGGGGCAAAAGTGGCAATTTGTTAAGTTAGAAGTCCTAATTTTACTAAGTTTGTACTCCTTTCTAGTAGAAATAAGTTAAAGCCTGCAATCAGGGAACACACAAGCCCTATGGTAGGATCTGTTGTCCCAAAACTGCGATTCTCTCTTCTCCTCCTCTTAATCTTCTCTGTTCTTTAATCTGATCATAGATTCTGATTTCTAACAAATGTCGTAATCATAATTCTAAAAAGGAACACCATGAAACACACGTATATCAAAGTCAATAACCATAATTATGTTTTAGAATTCCCAGCAAGCATGATTTTGACACAAACATTGTATATATAATGCAATATATGAGCTCCATCTGAGCGAGTCCCAATCCATGTGCCTATAATAAACAGAAAAATGCCTCTAGAAGTGGATCATCAGAAAAAGACTGAAGGTGGGAAAGATCATTCAATGTAAGAATGAATAGTGCAGTATTATGTATTTCTGCTGCAATCGAACAACATTTTGCAGATTAAAGGTAGTGAATGAGTTGTAAACATTGTAGAGCTGGAGTCATTAAGGAAATGTTGTGATAGATTTGATGATCCAGTATTCATCATAAAGTATGATAACAAAGAGAAGTCGCGAATTGCAGAACTACAACATTAAAAAGAACATTTTCATATTCCTCTTCAGCAGGACATCATATTTCTCTACCTGGATTTCATCAAAACAAAGAACAGTAGCTCCTCTCTGATACATTTCTCGGTCTACGAGAAACTTATCTGCTACAGCAGGAAGAATATTTTTTATCTGCATCTCTTGCTTGTATCTTTCTTCAGCAGCCAGCCATTTTTTTACTTTACTATCAAAAGGAAGGTTCATGATCCAACTTGAAATACCCAACTGCAAAGACTTCTCTTCCACTTGACTTTTCCACATTTTATGCATACGTTCATGTATTTCAAGCATGGCCTGAAAAATAAGATGTGTAAATATGTATATGTTTTCCATTCAATAAAGGAATAAAACACATCTATAGTGGGGGAGAAAAAAGAAGAAGAAGAAGAAGATATCCCTACATAATTAGCATAGCAGACCTTTTTGAATGCAATACTATTTTGTAAAGATTGACCAAAAATTGTTACTGAGACATAGGGTACAGAGTTCCATTGAAAAAATATTTTGGTAACACGAAAGCTCAAAAGCATATCTTATGTGATACGATAAACTACACATTCAGACTGAAATTTCAAGTTTTCAATCAAAATTTGGCTTTTTACCAGAATTTTGGCAGAAAAATTAATTTGTCGATGCTTTGAATACAGGATTCAACCCTAGTTCTTTTCACCTAGTTTTGAATCAGATGCTCGGATAAAGCCAAAAGTTTGTCCCTTTTTGCCCAAATTGCTGCTTCACAAGGTTGGAACAATTACTTGGGCAGTCAAGGAGTTCAGTAAAAGCAAAGGTTCGCTGTGCTTTTTGGAGAAGTCGGGTAAGGATTCCAAGTTGGAGGAATATCAGTTTTCCTATAGCTAATTTTGCAACAAATATACGATAAATACTTGGAGGTTGGTGTTGGTTGTAATTTGCATACAGGGTTATTTCTGTATCAAGATCCCTCAAGCATATTCTTGTACTTGTACCTATTCTAGAGCATTCTCTAGTCTATTATGAAGAAAGTGTGCTGTGAATATTACAAGACATTATTTCCCAAGTTAACATGGAATTAGAGCAAAGATCCCTTTTGGGTTCTGATCAGATGCTATAACTAAAATAAAGCTAAGATCAAGGATGACATAGTTCCATTCAATCCATGAATCAAAAAAAATCAGAAGAAATACAGAATTAGAAGTCTAAAGTGTATGGCCAAACCAGACTGCAGAAATTCACTCAAGCAATGACAACCGACCAGTGTCTGGCCCAAGGAAGAAATTTCGATCGATATGAACATTTCGACCTTGGAAAAGGTTGAAATTTCAAGGTTTCGGTCGAAATTTCGACCGAAACTGGATACTTTTTTCCTGATTCTTGAAAACTCAATTTCGAGCCTCAAATGAACTCAAATTGATTTCGATTTTTGCATACTAGCTATTTCAAGCATAATAAACACTATAAAACTACTAGTTTACTAAAAAACTACTGAAAATGTAACATCCAACATTCCAAATATATAGTACATGAATCAGAGAAGCAGCGGGAATGTTATTACTTACAAGTCTATTCTATTCAAGCCTCAAGGTCTCCCTCTTCCATCTGCACCCCATACAAATGACAATATAACTCCTATGATGTTTGCCCCCGCCCCATGTAGTTTTGGACATAGTCAAGAACTGCATCTCTGTATGTGGCCTCATCCACATGCGCATAAGATTTCCTAACGGTGGGAAGTTGTGAATCTCCAAAGGAACTGGTGGTGGTGGGCCTTGTGGCTGTGTAATAGTGTGGAAGATCTGCTCAACAAATGAAAGAGCACCTCTCCCCTGCCCCTGACTTACTCTATACTAAAATGAAATCTTGAGTTCTAATTTTTGTCCCTCCACACCTCTCCCATTTATTAAATATTTTTTAATTATTTAAATATATGTTAAATACAGTAAAATTACATAATTAACAGAAAAAAAATTAATTTAACACCATCACAGCAATATGGTGTCTCAACTCTCACATACATTCATTTGAAGCTTATACATGTACTATACATATACATTTTTAACAATATACATAATTTAGTAATTAATTTTTAATAACAAAAAAATTAAAAAATAGTAGGAAGAATCAAAAAATAATTTTGACACTACAAATTCATAGATCAACACTCTAAAGTAAACATATATAAATTTGGAAGCAATCTAACATGATTTAAGGCACAAATGAAACAAAAATAAAAAAATGAGGAAGTTGGTTACGCACCTTGCAAGATTTGAGAAAATGCACAAAAGGAGGAGCAAATCAAGTGTTTGATGGAAATGGAATACTACAAATTAGGTGTAGAAGGGGATGAAAACAAGAGAAATCAGGAAAAAATTCAAACACAGCTCGAAATGGCTCTTGCGATATGGCTCTGTAGGTCGAAATTCCGTCAGTATGTCGAAACTGCGTCGAAACAAGGTATTTTATAACTTACACAGGAATCATTTCGGCCCGATATGGTATCGGGCCGAAATATCGACTCGTATCGACCGATATTTCGGTCGACACGAAACGATATAGGATACATTTCGTGCCTATACCTGTATTGCGTTTCGATTTGGAATTTTGCATGCATTTCGGTCAAAATTTCGACCATTTTGATCGAATTTTTTCCCATGGTCTGGCCAACAAATAGAAGAAATACTGCTAAAAATTTGATTAAATTCCAATGGATGGATTATATGATCTGGGCTGGTTCGATTGGAACAACAGCAGCTTGTAACAGGTTGTTTGGGAGTGATTAAGTGATGTAAGCATGGTTTGCAAGGATTCAACAGCAGCAGCAGCAGCAGCCCAAAAGTAGCTTCAAAGGAACTCAAACAAGTGAAATTGAAAAGGATAGGGGACTTTGCTCTCCAGTTTTGACCAGGTGAAAATGGGAAACCTAGGTGGGAAACTAGAAAATTTCGAGAAAACTTAGGATTTTTTCGAACAAGTTTCGATATGAAGTTTCTAGGGTGGGACTCTGCATTTGAGCTAATTAGAGTATAAAGAACACATTGGTTGTATTTTGCTAAAAGAGTCAATGTAGATATGCCATTCAATGTACATAACATCAATGTAGAGTTGTCCGAGAAGTACACTACAAACTTAACTACTTAAGTACATAACATTCAATCTATAATTTCTAACTTCAAAACATCAAATACAAAGTAACTAACAATAAAAGGAAAGTACAACTTAGTGCCAAGAGTGGATCCATCATATGAGCTGAGTAGTACTAGGCCTGTAACATCCTCTCCTCCAACTAACAAACATAGACATCCCATGACATTTTATGCCTATGGTTGTCAAGGTAATCGACAACTGTAACTTTATAAGTCTGGTCATCAACATGCCTAAGATAACCAATCTAAGTGAATATGCAATTTGGATAGGGAAGTCCTGATGGAGGGAGTATTTGTCGTGGTATTCGGGGAAACATGAAAGAAACAAAAAAAAATTAATAATTTGGGAAGCTACAAAACTTGCGGGAAAAAGTCTTAGGTTTCAATGAAATTTTCCAAGTTTCCATGAAATTTTCCATGTTTTACCACAAAATTTGGGAATTTTTTTCTTATGAACCAGCGGGTCCGGCTAGGTTGAACCAGGTTTCGAGGTTTCGACAAGTTTCAACAAAATTTTCACTGTTTTGATTGAAACTTGGGATTTTTTTTGGGTCCCCTAGTTTTTCGTTTCAAGGTTCCCAAAATAAGAAATTTCAATGGAAATTTTGCAAGTTTCGATGGAATTTTGTTCTATGGTTTTACCCCCATTTTGACCATCCAATTCCATGTATAAATATTTTTGTGAATTTTCCTAATGCCTAAAACTCCGAAAACAAGAACCCTCACATCTTCTAATTTAGCTATCAAAACTGAATCAAACTTGGGATGATATCCCTAATACTATCCGCATTCACTCCAAGTCTCAACCTATTCTAACACTTGTAGACCCTAGTTTCCCATCTCAAGGAATTTTATCCCATATCTCCCATAAAATGGGCTAAGTTTCCTTGATCCCCTAAATTTCATTTAAGAGTGTACGACTCTTGACCTCAAAGCGCTAACTTAACCATTTTCCCCTAAAAGCAAACCTATCCACCTATAATGAGTTGGTTCTTTTAAGAATCATAGGTAAATAGCCCACATTCAATTGAGGTTACATCATGTTAGCAGTCATTATGTGCAATAAAAAGAGGTTTGTTCAAATATTAGATGATGATAATGATGAGGCTGAGGTAGATGATGAAAATGTTAAAGGATAGCAGCAATTTTGGTGAAAACCTCAATCTGAAGACACAATTCCAAATTCTGGTACAGCTGCAAAGCATAAAAGGGGAAGAGAAATTTTTCAGCAGCAAATACAGGGTCCCATGGATGCCCCTGTGAGAACTCCTAAGCTGCGGTTGCTTATCGGTGCACAAAAGGTGCTCATCTAACTAGAACAGAGAATCAGAGTTGATAACTAGCAAGGGGAAAGAAGAAAAGACGAAGAAAAAAAAACAGTATTGATGATGCCCATCGTAGATTCGTTTTAATCAATCTGGTCATTTATCTTTGTAAGGATAGTTGAATCCACCGCTCAATATGGAAGATGTGCCTGCTAGTAACTAGGGATTGATGATGCCATATTGCTGTTGCCAAAAATCAATGACTGAGAGAGTCTCTGAAATAACGAAAAGACATAAAGAGTATTAGAAGCACTATGAACTTACTGTCATGTTTGATGGTTGAACGAACAGAAGTGGAAGGCATTTGATAAATTTTACTGTCAACCATCCAAACAACAAAGGGTACTTGTTTCATGGCTTCATGGGTTCTATAGAAGCATCCAAGCACATACGTAATGTGATGTAAACATGCTTCAGTCGTTGAACAGCAGGGTAGAGGAAATTTGGGAGGATAATGTCTCACAAGTGGTGACAGATAATGCAGCCAACTAAAATGTGGCTCCTCTTCCAGTGCATTGCCTTGACTTTATCTTAGAAGATATAAGCAATATCAAATCACAGAGAGTGTATTCAGAGCCTAGAAATGTAAGAAAACTCATTTGTAGGCACAGTTACCTTTTTGAAGCCTTGAAAGTCAAAACAGGTAGGCATCAAGGGAGAGCTGGTGTCAAAAGATTTAGTACTTCATCTCTAACTCTCATACCATACCATACTAAAGTACAATGATGCCTTCAGCCTTCAGGTCATTTATTTCTACAGTTTGGAAGAGCTATTCAAACACAATTTAGGGAAGAGAGCATAGAAAAAAAATCGACCGAAATTGTCAACATTTTGGTCGAAATGCCAGCATTTTTCAAAAACAAAATGAAATACAAGGTTAGGAAAACGAAATGATTCGTATCAACTGGAACGATACGAAATACGGTCGATGCGACACGGAATTTCGTATCGTTTCGTATCGACCCAAAGCGATACAGGCCCAGCTTATAAAATCATCATTTTCGACGAAACTTGTGAAATTTCGCAGTTCTTGCCATTTTGACCCATATCACCTATTGAAATTTCGACCTGTTTCGACCTTTTCTTTTTCTTTTTCTTGCTTTCATCCCTCATTTCACCTAATTTCTAGCATGGTGGGAGATCTCGCGAGATCTCGCCTTTTTAGAAAGGCGAGACGAGATCTCTGGCGAGATCTGCGAGATTGCAGATCTCGCCAACGGTAGGATTTTGGCTGCTTTAGGGGCTTTTTAAAGCCCCTGTCTCGCTCGAGAGAGGCATCTCTCGCCTCTCTCGAGCCTCTCTCTCTCTTCTATCTCGCTGGAAGCCCATATTTGGCCGGAAAACTTCATTTTTGGCCGGAATTTGGCCGGAATTTGTTGGGGATTCAACATAGCAACATCATCAACTCATCCACAACAACAAATTGAAGCATATTTGTAGTGATTCAAGCATATTTCAAGGGATCTTCAAGAAATGTAAGATTTTCCCCCAAATTTGATTTTTTTCAAATACAAGGTTCTACAATGATTGTATGAGTGTGATATAAATATATGTTGATGTTCAAGCTTAGATCTACACTTTCATGGAAAAAAATTTAATTTTCTGTTATAAATTTTTTTTTTGAATTTTCGTATTTAAAAAATATATTATCTAAAAAATTAAAATTAAAGATTATAAATAAATACTTATGATATGAATGTGATTATTATTTATGTTAAACTACATTTAGAGGGCTACAATCTCATATATTAATATTTTGATTATCATGCTTGCTGTATTTTTTTATTTAAATAATTAAATAAAATAATTATGAAAAATAATATTTTATTAAAAAATTATCTGTTTTTTTTATAAAATGATGCTTATATTATGTAGTTTATTTTTAAAATACAAACATGTCTTATTGAGCATTGTATATATGTTATCTTAGAACAAAGTGTGTGTTTTGTTGTTTTATAAATTATATTTACATAAAATAATTATAAAAAATAATATGTTATTAAAAATTTATCTGTTTTTTTTTTTAAATGATGCTCATATTATGTAGTTTATTTTAAAAATACTAACATGTTTGTTTGAGCAGTGTATATATGTTATCTTAGAACAAAGTGTGTGTTTTGTTGTTTTATAAATTGTTTTTACATGTTTTTATGTATCTAAAAATTATTCTAATGATTATTTGGGAATATTCATGATTCATGTATGTATTTCAGACTTTCAGTGCTGTACATTTGAATCTTAAATGGCAACTAGTGGGAGTAGCGGCACTGGTAGTGGGACTCAGGACATTGCTTGGCAACATGGGGATCCACTGACTGCTGACAAGAAGAAATCCCGATGCAAGTATTGCCTCAAGACTTTGAATTCTGGTGGTTCAACCAGATTAAAGCAACATTTGGCTGGTGGTTATAAAGATGTTGCCAAGTGTCCCAGGGTTCCTTATGAAGTCCAAAAAACAATTGCAGCAACTTTAAGGGGAGGGAAACAAAAAAAGGAAGAGATGGCACAAAAGCAAAGGGAATTTGAGGATATAGTGCTATCTAGACCTACTCTTGATGTTGATGAGGAATCAAGCGATAATGAAGAGAGGAGGAGGGTTATGGGTGTTGAGTCACGAGCCGAATGGAGACAGATGAAGGCTGCAATGGAAGCTAGCAGACAGTCCTTACATGCTGATAGTGTGAGGCAATATGAACAAACAAGGGGAGCAGGTGGTTCGGGGTCAGGGGCATCCATGCCACCTAGACATAGTTTTCAGGGAACTGAGACTAAGAGGACCGAAAGGAGGAGGAGGAAGACTACACATTATGATTCCACATTTGACCAAAACCCCTCCCTCTTCAACCAACAAGACATCTATCAAAGAAGCATTCCCTATATGTTTGCTGGAGGTAGAGAAGGCAGTAGGGAGGAGGAAGCTAGGTTATCAATCAGCAAATTCATGCTCTATAACAACATTGCACCCAATGTAGCCAAAACACCATACTATCAGGGGATGATCAATGCAGTTGCTAGGGCAGGTGTAGGGGTTAAAGGCCCAACAGCTTGGGAAGTAATGAATAAATATTTACCCAAGGTAAAGCAGGAGGTGGATGAATACATTGAATCATTAAAAGAACAATGGAGTACATATGGTGTTACTGTGATGGCTGATGGATGGATTGGTCCTACTAGACAGTCCATCATTAATTTCATGGTGAGCTGCAATGGAAAGACATCCTTCCTCAAGTCAGTGGATGCCTCAGATAAGATCAAAGATGCTGACTACCTTTACAAGCTTCTTAGGGAGGTGGTACTCGAGGTAGGGCCAAAGAATGTTGTCCAAATTGTCACAGATAATGGTGCAAACTTTCAAAAAAGCTGGTGAAATGTTGATGAGGAAGAAGAGCAGCAGGATCCACCTCTTTTGGACACCATATGCTGCTCATTCGATTGATCTTATGTTGAAGGACTTGGGGAAAAGAAAGTCAATCGGTACTGTGGTTGAGAGGGCTAGAAGGGTAAGTAATTTTATTTATAACCATGGTTATGTGCTGAAGATGATGAGGAACCACTGTAAGGGTGATCTAGTCAGACCTGGATTGACTAGATTCGCCACCAACTATGTAGCTCTGAAAAGCTTCCAGAAGAAAGTGGTGGATCTTCGGCACATGTTTGCAAGTGAGGAGTGGTTTGGTTGGCGTGGATCTAGCTAGCCCAACAAACCATTGCTGATGATTCCTTTTGGAGGCAGCTGAATAGGACACTGGGCATTATAGAACCTATTGTGTTTGTTTTAAGGATGGTGGATTCGGAGAAGAAGCCCACAATGCCCCACATATATGCTGCCCTCCAGCAAATGAAAGAGTTGATTAGAGCTGCTGCCCCTAGCACCTTCAAATCCTACGAGAGGATCATCGATAATAGATGGGAGATGCACTTGATGCATCCTTTGCACTTGGCTGGTGAGTCACTTTTAAGTCTTTTTAAGTTTTTGTTGTATACCTTAATTTAAATTCTTTATTTGTTATAACTTATAACTTATAATTTATAAACAAGTAAGTTAGTAAACAACCAAATCACTAAGTCACTAACCAAATTTTTTATTTCCACAATGCAAGCTTACTACCTCAACCCAAAGTACCATTACAAGAATGATCTGGGGCTTGATGTAAAGTTGATGACTGCGGTGCAAGAGGTGGTGGAGAAGCTTGTGTCAAATCCCATTATGCAAGGGACAATTAATGGAGAGGTGAGAACTTATTCAATTGTTTCTTCAACTTCTTGCATTAGTGCATTAGCCATTAAGCATATACATAATACAATAATCGAAGAATTGGTGTACAGATCAGGGAGTTCAGGGATGCCTCTGGGAGTTTTGGAAAGCCTTCTGCAGTTGCAACTAGGAAAAAAACTGATCCTGGTAAATAGTTCACTACTCTATAAGTCATTAAGTCTATAAGTCTATAGACTATAAGTCTATAACTTTATAAATGATAACTGATAAGTTATATAAATATAAAGATTTGCTTGCCTAATGCATTCTTATTTTTGGTTATGCAGCTGACTGGTGGTTTCTATATGGAATTAGTGCGCCAAATCTCAGGGACATAGCAATTAAAGTACTCTCACAGACTTGCTCATCCTCTGGTTGCGAGAGGAACTAGAGCACCTTCTCGCTCATCCATAGTAAGGTACGGAACAGATTGGGGAGTAAGAGGCTCGAGAACTTGGTATATGTGCATTACAACATGAGATTGAGAGTAGGGCACATACAAGATAATATAGATGACGACAATCGTGAACCGATTGAGTTGACTGATATATTCCACGAGCCCCCCGCAGAAGATGAGGAAGATGATGTCATATATCAGTGGGTCAGGGATCGAGGTGGCCCAGTGCTGGATGGGCCAGAAGGGCAGCCTGATCCTACCATTGCTGCTGCTGTGGGCCCAAATGCTGTGGCTGAGCACCTATCTTCTGATGAGGGTCAGGCTGCTGTAGCGGCATCAGAAGGATCAGATGTACCATTTGTGGAGCCACCTGGTCGACTTCAAACAACTGAGGTGACAACTAGTAGTGGGGATTCAGATGATGATGCCGATGATACCACTCATACCAAACGGCCAAGTGGCCCAAATCAGACATCGAGTTCGAGTCATGGAGGCAGTCAGGCTGGTCGTGTTTCTGGTGGAAGTCAGCGTCAACAAAGGGAGTCACCTGACTCACCTCCACCAGGTCCGAGTCATCCGACACATGTGAGCCACGGTTCCCTATCTCTCGGACTTATAGTAGGAGTCGGAAGAGCAGATCAAAGCAAGGGCAGGGGCAACCGAATGATGATGCGAGCATGCATGATCTTGAATTGAACATGGGAAGCATGAGCCTAGATCAGAGTGATTCACAACAGCAGAGCCTGTCATCGGGGTACCAATACGGGGATCACAAAGACCGGGTCGGATTACGGTGGGTATTCTTCTTATGGAGGTCATACTATTCCTCAAGACCCTTCACCCGGAGAGTATGCATATGGGAGTGAAGGTGGGTTGTTAAATGAGTGGTTTAGAAACCCGTACCCAAATACTCAACAACTATATGAACAACAACAACAACAATGGCTCTTTCACCCACCCACGATTGACGGTTATCCCGCATCGCTATTCCTCCAAAGATTTCGACATGCAAACATATAATGATCATATAAACCGATATGCGACATACTTCAGTGATCAATTGACTTGGGAGTCATATGTGGCCACCGTTCAGAATCAATTGATGCGGAATGTTGAGTGATACTCTTAGTCTTGTAACTTGTAAGTTGTAACTTGTAAGTTGTAAGTTGTAATCTTCTTAATTCTTATGGAGTTATGGTTGTAAAATTTTGAAGACATTTAAGTGTTTAACAATTTATTACTTTGAATCTTTGATAGTTTGAAGTTTGAACTTTGATCACTTGTTGACTTGATTCTTGAATACTTGATGTGTAATGTTATTGTATATTTGTATTTGATACTTGATGGTTGATAAACGATAACTCATTAACTTGAAGTCTTGAATTACTTGATATCTTTACATAATTACATTACATGTTGTCTCTAACTCTCTAAGACTCTAACTCTATATCTATAATCTCTATTCTCTAAGACTCTAACTTTGCATTTCACAGAATTTCGGTTTTACACATAGGGTCGACGTAGGAGACATAGTTAGGGTTATTTTCTCACAAATCTAAGGCCACCAATGTGTTCAAAAGGCCTTAAATAGGCTAAATACCAAGTTTCAGCCCAACCAGAGCCCTAAAACTCACCGAGATGGGCTACCGAGACTACCGCCAATTTTCTGGCATATCTCGACCGAGATCTCACCATCTCGGTTGAGATCTCGGTATTTCTGAGTGGCGAGATCTCGCTCGAGAGCGAGATCTCCCACCATGATTTCTAGAACTCCATTTCATTCAAACACTAGATTTGGTCCTCTATTTGTGGATTTTCTCAAATCTTGCAAGCTGAGTAACAAACTTTGTCATTTTTTTATTTTTGTTTTATTTGTGCCTAAAATCTTCTTGGATTGCTTCCAAATTTAAGTATATTTACTTTAAAGTGTTGACCTATGAATTTGTAGTGTCAAAATTAATTTTTGGATCTTCCTACTATTTTTTATTTTTTTTCTGTTATTAAAAATTGTTTTGTAAATTGTGCATATTGCTGAAAATGTATATGTATAGTAGATGTATGAGTTTTAAATTAATGTATGTGAGAGTTGTGACACTATATTGTTATGATGGTGTTGAATCGAATTATTTTTCTGTTAATTATCTATTTTTACTATATTTAATATATTTTAAAAATATTAAATATTATAAAAAAAATAATTAATTTGTTTTAAATTTAAAAATAGGAGAGTATTAGTGGAACCATGTATGCAATTTTTGGAGCATGTTGTGGAGCTTTTTAAGATAATTAATGTGTATTTTATATATTTTTTAAATTATTTAGATATTAATAAAATACTTATTTATTTTAGTTTCATATCTAAAAATAGGAGGTTATTATTAGAAACATGTATGTAATTTTTTGAACATATCATACAGCTTTTCAAAATACTTAGTGTATATTTCTTGTATCAGACACTCTCTTTCAAAGATGTTAAACATAGCTTGGCAACACGAGAGGCCACTAACAGCTAATAGGAGGAAGAGCGAGTGTAATTACTGCAATAAATAAATAGAAGGTGGGGCCACTAGAATGAAGGTGCATCAAGCTGGTGGAATCAGAGAAGTAGTAGGGTGCCAAAAGGTGCCCTCAATGGTCAAGAAGGCAATGGCGTCATACTTAAGTGGGGGAAAGCAAAAGAGGAAAAAGAAGAGAACACAGAGGAAGGAGTTCAAGGATGCATGCTTAGATGACCTTTGAGAGACCGAGGATAATAATCTAGAGGAGCCAAGAGAGTATGGACTGACCCAGAGGCCGAACAGATCAAGAGGGCGATGATGATGAGTAGGGAGCAACGACGGTTGATGACATGAGGAGGCAATAGGGGTCTATGGGTTGTGGGTCCTCTAGAGAGCCTGCAGGTATGGGAGGCATAGGCAGCTCCCAAGTCCTTATAAGGAGTAATCAGAATGTGAGGCAAGAGGTTCGTATCCCATGGGCCCCAACAAGGGGACGAACTTCATCATCACGTCCTACAGATCAGATCTAGAGATTCTTCGCAGTGATGCAGCCCTATTTAGGAGGCGCCTAAGCAAATCAGAGAAAGTTGAAGCACTTATGGGGGAGTGTGAAGGAGAAAGTGGGGATGGCTTTCTCCAAATAGGCTTATTACTATAGTATTCCAGCACATACAGCCCAAGGGCCCTACTATAAGGATATGATTAAGGAGATAGGCAAGGCTGGGATTGGTGTATAGGGACCCACTCCATATGAGATATATAATGTCTATTTGCATAAGCATAAGGAGGAGTTAAATGAGTATATTAATGGATTAAAGCCCATGTGAGCTTATTATGGAGTGACTATGATGGCTGATGGTTGGACTAGTCCCACTAAACAGTTCATTATCATTTCATGTTTAATTGTGATGGGAGGACAATGTTCCTCAAGTCAGTAGATACATCCGGTGAGAAGAAGGATGCAAAATACATTTATAAATTATTAAAGCAAGTGTTGAAGGAGGTTGGAGTGGACAATGTGATCCAAATTGTGACTGATAATGGCTCCAACTACAAGAAAGCCAGGTTGAAGATGCAAGGGAACCATAGTTATCAAAACATGCTTCTACTTGTAGTATTAATTTTCATTTTTAAATACATATATTTACATTAAATGTACACTTCATAACTTTGTATTGATGACTTGGTGGATGGACAAATTTAGGCTCTTTTGGACTCCATGTGCGTCTCACTGAATTGACTTAATGCTAAAGGACATCAGAAAGGTCAAGCTTGTGAAGAAGAACGTGGAACAAGCCCGACAACTTAGCACCTTCATCTATAACCACACATTGCATTAAAGATGATAAAGGACAAGTGTTAGGGTGACTTAGTGAGGTCAGGCATAACCAGACTTGCTACTAATTGGATAGCACTATAGAGCTTTGAAAATAGGAAGAATGGCCTTAGGAGCATTATTTAAATCAGAGCAGTGGTTTAACTGGGAGGGTTCTTCATCCGTAGGAGGAAGGAGAGCACAGTTGACCATACTTGATGACAGTTTCTAGCATAATGTGAGGATAGTGGTGAAGATGTTTGAGTTTGTGGTGCATATGTTGAGGATGGTAGATCAGCAAGGAAGACTTACTCTACCAAACATATGGGCTGCAGTAGATAGGATGAAGCAGCAAGTTACCCAGGTCTACCCATACTGCAACAAGAAAGTCCTCAACATCATCCAAGTTAGATGGGAGTCTATGCTGCAGCATCCATTGCATAAGGCTGGTGAGTTTTTAAGTCTAGGATTCAGTTTAATTTTCATCATGTTATCACACTATTAAGTATTTAAGTATTGACTATTCCCTCTTATTTTTTCTTTTTCTTACATAGCATACTATTTAAATCCTAGATACCATTACAAAGACACTCTTAGGATAAGGCAAGATTTGGTGGATGCCGTCCAAATTGTAGTGGAGAAGTTGGAACTGGATTCATTTAAACAAGTAATCATCCTTATGGAGGTGAGATAGTGATTTGATATTCACAATTCATAGTTTTATACTAAGTCACATTTTTGTCTATGTTTTATTTCTTGGTAAGATACACCTTTTAAAATAATAATTAAATAAATAAAACCATTGTCAATAAGCCGTTACACATCTTCAGGAGATAATCATGTGTTCTGTGATTACCATTTGATGTCTAATCTATGCATTCAATAAAAACATTAATTGTTCATAATTTTCCTTTTTATGTTATGATTGCCATTACTATTTACCTTATAGGTATGTTATAAAAGTACACACTTTTGGAAGAAAAATGGAAAACCAAAAACATAGTTATCGCATTTGTCAGGCAATTGACTTCTATTTTCTAATTAAAACAGATTGGTGTCTTCTTTTGGGATTATTTGTGGACTCTATGGACAAATATTTTGCATAACAAAATAGTTTCTAATTATTGCTCTTTTTTTGTTCTAAGTTTGGTATTGTTGTAGTTATCTTTTTTTTTTTTTTTTTTATATATATACATTAGATAAAGGCATTTAGGGATGCCACTGGGAGCTTCGGTAGTTCCGTGGCCATATCGGACAGGAAGCTGCCCCTGGGGGTAAGTTCATTCATTATATATTTAGTTATTATATATTATCTTTAACTTAGTTATCTAAGTATTGAAATGACTTGGAGTCTATGTTTGTTGCAGCTGAATGGTGGTTGTAATTTGGACGTGACTCACCCCACTTGAGTACGATTACAAGCAAAGTGCTCTCCCAGACATGTTCTGTCACTAGTTGTGAGCGAAATTGGAACACCTTCAACCTCATCCACTCAAAGAGGCACAACCGATTGGGTGTGAAGCGTTTAGAAGACCTTGTCTACTTACATTACAATATGAGACTAAAGGAGAAACATATCAGACAGGGGATGGACAGAGAGAGTAACAATATAAAGTTAGCCAACATATTTAAGATGGATGATGATGATAACCCAGTAGTTGACTCGATCAAGGATAGTGAAAAGCCATTGCTGGATGAGGAAGGAGGTCGTCCCAGTAGACAGATTGCAAAGGAGATGGGGGCTGATGTGGAGGACTTCATGACCAAGGAGGGGAGTGCACAAGCAGCGCTCGCCGTCCCTTCGTGCCAAGTGCATCCACCCAAAGTGAGGATTTGATTGTCTTGTTTGACATTGAGGATGATGTGACTCGAGCCTCCGACGATGACAACGATGGTGATGATGATGACGATGATGATGATGATGATGATGATGATGATGATGGAGGGGATGAAGAGGGTGTTGGACCTCGTGATCAGGATTCAACTAATCCTAGAGACAAACCACCACCACCAACACTACTAGTATGTGAGAGTCAAGGGGAAGACAACCACTAAGATTCATAGGCCTGCAGAGTCCTAATATAATACTATTGTGGAGAGTATTGGCTCTACTAGGTTGACTTATGGAGCTTATGGTTATGGACCTTATGGTGTCCCTCCTGGCTAACAGACTCAAGGTCAGCCACCAGTGAAGCCTTATGGTTATGGAACTTAAGAAGCTTATAGTGTCCCTCCCACTGTCACCTATCGGAGTCAACCACTGAAACTTTATTGTCAGTATAGACCTTATGGTGTCCCTGCCCCTATTGACAACTAAGGTGTTCCTTCATTTGTTGAGCAGATCTTCAACTCTGTACCATAGCCACCACCAGCCTTTCCATATGCAGTTGAAGCAGTTTCTTATCTGGAGATTCACAACTTCCCACCATCAGGAAATCTTAGGCAAGTGATGAGGCACGTATACTGCAGTTGTCGACTACATCAACAACTATATGGAGCAAGCAAACATCATGGGACTTGTATTGTCATTTGTATGGGGTGCAGATGGAAGAGGAAGACATGGAATAGAGTAGACTTGTAATTGGTAACATTCTCGCTTCTTCTCATGTATACTATATACTTAAATGTTACATTTTCAATGTTTTTTTTTTGCTAAACTAGTAGTTCCATAGTGTTTACCATGCTTGAAATAGGTAGTAAGCAAGAATCCAAATCATTTTGAGTCCATATGAGGCCCGAATTTATCCATATTGAAGGAACTAGAAGAGCTAGGGGTAGACCTAAGATAACCTTAGGAGAAGTGGTGAGAAAGGATATGTATAGCTTAGGCCTTGTATTTAGCATGGCCTCGAACAGAACTGATTGGAAGGCAAGAATCCATGTAGCCAACCCCATTTAGTTGGGACAAGGCTTATTGTTGTTGTATGAGGCCCAAATTTGAAGTTCAAATTTTCAGAAAAATATTACAAATTTTGACCAAAATTTCGGTCGAAACTTGGAAATTTCGGTCGAAAGGTCGAAATTCCTGCTTTGATCGAAATTTTTTCCTTGGAAGAGAGTAGAGGAAACAATTTTTGCTACATCATTTTGAGTGCAACATAAGATTGTCTTAGAGCATACTTGTCATACCCCCCAAAACCTAAATAAAATGCAACAATGAGAATATTTACTAGTGTTGTCTAACTCTAGGATTTGGATGCTTGTGTGCTTCACGTCATGAGAACAATCTTAAGAGATATCGTCAATGGAAAATAACACAAATACTCACATAATGTTATTCATTTCTTGGATTACAAAGTCACTTAATTCTTGCATATATACAAAAAAAGGAAAGGTGTATGCAAAATGATATATTAGGTACATACCTTAAGAACCAAGTGAAGTACACAAGAAGATCACAAACTCCCAGTCTCCCACACTCTCTCTCAAACCCCCACACCACAGAAAGCAAGTAATCTACGGTTATGCCAACTATTTGCATATCACCGTAGTGAGCACACCACCATAAACACAACCGTCGCAAGTATCAGGACCCCAGTAGTCCTTCAAAATTTGAAATGATAGCTGTACAGTCTCTGTCTAAGTGGTATGGTGTATGCCAACATCCTCAATATCTAAGAGATCTAAAAGATTATATTTAAAGGAGTGAGCTCCATTGGGCCCAATGAGGAGAACCGAATTCCATGCAACAAACGTAACAAGATTTAATAATGATGGCATGTTGCAACATACACATGCTTCTAAAAAGCAAAAACTATATGAAATTAAATGCTACTGGTCTTGATAAGGTATTCCCTACATAAAAAATCTAAAAGATTATATTTAAAGGAGTGAGCTCCATTGGGCCCAATGAGGAGAACCAAATTCCATGCAACATACACAACAAGATTTAATAATGATGGCATGATGCAACATACACATGCTTCTAAAAAGCAAAAACTATATGAAATTAAATGCTACTGGTCTTGATAAGGTATTCCCTACATAAGAAATACGGCATGCCAATCCACTGTGTGGAATACCATTAGAGTGTTTGGTTACTCACGTTTCACCCTAGTCATCAATAAGACAGCTCAAATTTTGCCTTCATTGACTGGTCAAAACCTAACCATTTATTGGGAAGGGATGTAGCATCACACAAAACTAACCTTGCAAGCTAACATTATGTCATGGTGTGGTCAAGTCCATGTACTATCCCATACCAAAACTATACAGTTGATATTGAAACTGTGTTTGATGTCATGCACTTCAAGTTCTCACCATCACTCATAAAAAATACATGGAGTGCTCTCAACAACTCCTTTACGTCTATAAATTTACAATGAGCCTGTAACAACTCCTTTTTATCACAAAATACTAACAATAGATTTCATACAAGCCTGAAATAGCCCCTTTTATAACCACAAGCTTGCCACATCATTAATATTCACTTCCATCTTAGCATGCATTATCCATATGCATGTAACTGAATCAATTATTATGCAATGCTATGCTTGACTTAAGCATTCGAGTTCTAGCATCACAATGTATGAATGCATGACTGAGGAAAAAAAGCATATATGAATAACACATAAAGATCCTAAATTCTTACTCAACAAGTTGTTTGGTATTGATATCAATGGGTTCAGCTACAAGCAGTGCCAAATCTTCCACAGAGGGGACAGCTTTTGATTCTACATTTAACTATTATATTAATCATTTTTTTCTCATTTCTCATTTACTGAAGTCAGGGGTTTACAAGTCAAGTCCTGCTAGAGTAGGTGCCCTAGCATTGTTAAGGTCAATCTGGGAAACCTAGGGACACTGTTAGGTATCACACAGGCCAACAGAGATGAATATTGGGTCTGTGTGGCTGGTCTTGCCGAATCAGCCACACAGGTCCTAGACTGAACAACTTAGGTATCATGATGATTCTAGTCTGGATTGAAAAGTGCTACTCTGGGAAATCCCTACTTTGGCCCCTTCTATTTGAATTTCTTCTAGGAACATGACATAGATTATGATTAATTCCAATGGGGTTTCAATGATCAACTCTAATGTCAATGCAAGTTATCCTTCTTCATTTTAGGATTCTAAGCATTAAAGAAATTTGTTTAATGTTTAGTATTATTAACCCATTAACAGGCCTTTTGAGGTGCCTTTAGTTTCAATTATGTTTAGAAGTGTAGGCTACAATTGAAAAATTCTAGATTAGGCTAGGTTTTATAAGGCCACACTCAAACAACAATACCTCAAATCTGCATTTGCTTTAGGTTAATCATATACAAATTCAGCAATATAGATTATGTTGAAGTCCTAATTTTAAGGTGACCTTGAATAACATTCAAGGATTCGGTCTAAGGCTACAAGCTGAATTCAGAGTTCTCCGATTTCCTAGGCCTCATTTCTAAATTCAGAATTGGGGCTTTTCAATAATACACCACTTAATCATGATTTCAAGTCAAATACACACAAATCTACATGCAAGAATTCAGTTCCATGTAACAATTACTTCAATATAGTTCAACCATACCCTTTAATCCTCAATGCGACTACATCAATTTCAAGAATTAGTAATCTATCAGTTCATAACTATGGTATCATAGAAGCAGAACTAATTTGAGCTCATTCGTACACCCTAATAGTACCAGACGTTAGAAATATCAAGTTTAAAAGTAAAATGTCAATTTGCATGTTAAATTTATTTAGGATTTTCAGTTTTGGTTCATTAGGTTATCAATTTAGTCCTAAATTAGCAAGGATTTTAGAGAATAGAAACCCCAAAGTAAATTCATAAAGAGTGGATTACTAACCTAAATCGGTCCAAAGGTAGCCTTTCTCTCTCCTCCTTTTCTTCTTCCCCTTCTGATGTAAGCCCAATTTCTAGGGTTTGACTAGTAGGATTATTGCCCTAGACTTGGGTTCACTCCAAGATCCTCTTTCTGTGAACTAGAAGTCTTCTAGGGTTGTAGAAACTTGTAACTGAAAAACTCTTAAGATTGGCAAGGGTTAGGGTTAGGTTTTAGAGGTTTTGGCTAGGCTGAGGGTTGAAGGAGTGTGGGTTTTATGGCTTAACACTATGCTATAACTGGGTTTCAGACCTAGGAATTAAGTATAGGATTAGGGCGTTGGGTTTTAAGGCCGAATAGAAGGGTCCTAGGGTTTCGGTGGTTGCTGTAATGTAATTTCAGAATTAAACAGGTTAGGGCTTCCAGGGATATTCACTCACAGTTCGGTTGGGCTTAGGAGGGGGGCTGTCGTTACTGTTTTATAATTAGGATATCCTTTTCTTTTATTCAAATCAATGTGATTCTAACCTGTCTTTCTTTCCACTAACCTATCTACAGGTTCAGGCACTTCATCAACATGCTAGGATGATCTAACTGTATCTGAGGTTTGATCATCCATATATTCCTTATAGTCTCAAATCTTGAATCTACGTAGAAATTTAAGTCAGCAAGGTTTCATCTTCAGATCTTAATTTTCAAGATTAACATAGTTACATATCATTAGATAGCTCTCATCTGTTATTGCATGAGCTGGCAGTCAATTGATATTGATTTTAACTTTCTCTTATTGCTATCTACTCACCTATTCAGTTCCTTCTCGGTTCTATCAATTCATACAAGATCCAGTTATTGACAAAGAATAACATCCAAGAATTGGAAACTGAGAAATATCCATTTAAATCAACCTTAAAACCATCTGGAATCATGATCACCATCTCATCAAAAAATGGCTAAATGCTCACCTCATGAAAGTGAAATCTCCGTCGATGCTTGACAATGCCTTCAGTTGCGCTATAAAACATATCCATAAGCATTGTTTTCCCTATTTTATGAAAAATAATACTCATGGTAAAGATGATGTCTAGATGTTCAAAATTTTCCTTCTGAGAGAAGGGGGGGGGGGGGGGAAGAAAAAAAGGAATAGCTGTAACAGCCACATCAAAAGAAAGAATAGCTACTCAAAGAAAGACGGCACCAACACCGCAATCAAATTTGTTACTCCTCTTCACACAGTCCAGGAATCAAGGGCATACCACTTCCAACATTTCCATACAAATACAATCCTTTTGGGGCTGGAGGAGCCACTGGACGGCGACCAACCAATGAATCTAACTTCTTCTCCCGGTTCAGGAAGGAAACCCATTTCCCTACTCCTGGTTCTACATTCTCATTTCTTTTCCTGAGTCAGAACAACAGGTTCCATAACAAGGTAATATACTGCATTCAGTGGCTAGAAAAATAAAAAGAATGTTGTAATATAAGATTCCTGAACTGCCAACCAATCTCTGAACAAGCATTTAGAAATATTCATTAAAAATAAGAAAATAACTGCTGCAAATACCAGAATATTTAACAGTTAATTAAGATACAACAGAAAATGAGATGAATATGCAGCCAACTCATAAACAGGCCTATGTGGCAGTTCCACATAGTATTGTAAAGTGACTTTTAGGACCTGTTGGGTGCATTTGTAATTCCATATAGTTTTTGGGCTCTCCCTGCAATTTCTCACCTTCTCTTATTATACAAAGAAAATTCATGTGCTCTCCATGGACAAATTAGTTTCCTCTTCATGTACCCTTGGATTGACGGTTAAACGAAGGGCCAATGCCACAAGGAATCAAACATGGGATTTACGAACAAGGCTGAGAGGGGCTTTTAGGGTCTTCTTAGGCTCCAGTATATTTTAGACATTAAGAGGACTGGTATAGGCTAACAAAGGACTAATCAATGTATAGGCTGATTTGGAGTACTCCGAAAATGTAGGAGGTATTTAACATTTTCTAGGGCTTTAATATAATGCATCCCCTGGAATATGTGCAACCAAAATGATCCATTTTACTGGGTTTATTAAAATAACTAAAGTGGCAGCTAATTGGTTTGAAACACTAACTAAATGGATAAGGTCAAGGGTTCCAAGCATAATGAGTGCAATATAAAACTCCAATTCATGTTTCATTGCAGTTTTAATCTTTCAGGTAGGAACTACATTTGTTGGTATAAAGCCTAGATACTACAATTATATGGAAGAATTTTTGCACCAGTAACTTTTGTATGCCAAGATTTTTGCATATTTGTACATCAATCAAGTATTTAGATATGGCAGGAGGCAATCAATACCGTCTGAAATCCTCTATAGCAATAAATGCAAGTCTCTTGCTATCTGGGAACCCTGATAAGTTTAAACAATGGAACAAAACCTAAAATGCCTAATGTCAGGTAGTAACCATGATGCGACCCTAAGGATGTTCCATTACACATTACACTAACATCCACAAAAATCTTGAAGCCCAACAAGGATGACCATGCAACTCAACCATCTATAATGATTCCTTACTAGAATTGAGACTACAGAACTCTCACCGTGACAACCATCTCTCTACAAGTCTATTTCGATGCTTGTTAACTGCTGTCCAGACTCCATCCTGCTGTCTAAGCTCAGCTTCCTCCATTAGAAGTCTGCGCCGCTCATTTTCCCTATTCTTCTCCCAACTGGCCAGGTTCATCTATAAGAAAAAATTTAAACAATAGTGCAAGCCTTAGAAAGTAGTTGCCAATAATGCTTTGAAAAAAATCAGAATTCCCAAATAAATAAATAAAGAAGTATATATATATATATATATATTGCATTATAGTATTCGAAAGCACACATGGTATTCCTCCATATCTTTGTCATACTGTTGTAACCTCCCAAGTAGATTTTCCAATTCAGATGCCACTCTTTCCTGGTGAGGATCATGTTGAAGCTTTCCTTGCCCAACCAGATCCTTATAGACTGTAAATGGTCCTGCATGCACACAACCATATAGTAATGAAAATAATTGCAACGTGGAGCACTAAGAGATCATCAGCAACATGTTAGAATCATGCAGAAAAAGGGGGGTGGGGTATAACATAAGAAAGACCTATCACAGCTAGATAGATGTTGGAACTCATGATTACAACCCAGAAACAATGTAGCATCCCCCAAATAAGAGAATTTCCAACCTCCTGGAATACATGTATACAACTGATCATGGTGATGTCTCCCAAAAATTTCAAGAATATCTATCCATAAAGGGAAAACATAATTCATGCTCAATGAGTATCCCTTCCCAATGAGATCTGAAAACAATACGATAACTAAAGCAAATATCTAGTAGGTACACAGTGAGTAAAGAGTGATGTGCAGCTTGGTCATATAAACTTATTGAAACTATTGTGAAATAACAGACACCAACGTTTGGAAAATAGAGAGAAAAGATACAAGAAAACACTGGACCAAGCATTTAAGAGAGAAAAAAGGAAAGCAAAGAAACAGCTACAATGATTATCTCAGCAAATAAACACACAAGTTTAAAGTTGTACAGCAGCAGTCCATAATCAAAAAACAGAGAAGAGAGGAGAATGAAGAAGGGGTGAGGAGGGAGAGCTGCAGTGGTTGCAGAACTCCCCCTCATGCATAGAATATAGTAGCACTGCATCACATTCAATTTAGGAAAAGTTTCCAGTACTGATTACATTGCAAACTGGAAATGTAGCCAATTCGGCCAATTCAGCTTGAGATGAGGATAATGGGACAGATGGATAAGTCATGGAAGAATTAATACGAAAATGAAAGCATTAAAGGGAGCTTAGGAGTAGAAACAATAGGTGATAGCATGAGGCAAAGACCAGGCATAATCATAAAAAAACATAAGACAAAAGTTGAAAATCACCCATGTCAATATGGAAAGAAAAGAAACAAATGCCATGAATAAACAGCAAATATGCTCCCAAACAGATTTCAATGGTGTACGTAACAAGGTTTAGGTAGTTGGAGCTTGGGAAAAACCTAGCTGATTAGGTAGTTCAATTGTAGGACCTTCTTCTCTCTTCATAAAGGGCCCTCATTTTCAAAATCACTAGCTTGCCCCTCGAGGAATTCAGTTATGATCAAACAAGGAGATCAAACCCTTCAAAAAGATGTATCACTACAATAATTTTAAGATTTTAACAAAGGAAGCCTAATATTTCAGAGATTAAAACCACTACCTATATTCCGAGAAGTTGTAGCTTAAATAAAACATCAAAATGCATCTTCCATGACAAAATACACAAAACCACAGAGACTTTTATGACTGTCAAGGTCAGATGGCTTACAAGATCAGTAAAACCAAGAGCTAGAATTTATATTTTTAATATCAGAGATAACATTATACCTGCACGTTTCACAGGATGAAGCTGTGATGAATCACAAAAACAGTGAACTACATTTATCTGGGAGAGAGATATCGTCCGTCGTTGGAACGGTCGTGAGAGACAAGAAGAAATCGACGAAACCCTTCTCATGGTCATTATGCCACACCAGCTACGAATTCTCCAAATTTAGATTCAAGAGATAGAAGGAAACTGTCACAAGTGTCAGAATTAGCTTTCATACCAACAAGGTTGAGACATTCTCAAAAGAACTAAGATAAAATTCCAAAAACATGTAGCGTGGCTTCATGAAAACCATCTACTTGTTATTTTGCCTCCACATTTAAACATCTGAATGACAGTCTACCATTGGAGGCCCTTGGTCTAACTTTTTTTCTTTTTCTCTAAGATGAAGGAATGAGTCACCAACGAGCGACTCAACTTATCCACTGATGGAAGTTAGAAGCCCCTTCATGTTTATGTTCTGTAAGTAGATGGGAAGATATACGATCTCAGTCATGGAATTTTTGTTTTCAGTCTTAGCTTCTGCCGTCAATTATTACAGCTATCCACAGATTTTCAGCAGTAATAATCCAACTGCCAACTAAAAATGACTCAAATAAAATCTGCCCTTTTCAAATCCAATATGAACAACCATAACAATACAATTTCAGTAAATTTCAGACAAGTAAAGCATTCAGATTATGATTGCAGAACCAGAAATTGAACCAAACAGCAGAACTGAACAACTAGAAATTGAACTGTTCAGTGCTGGACCAAACAACAGAATTCTGAACCACATCAAAATCAAACCTGCAGATAACCAATAAATTATGCAGAACAGAAAGTTCGAACAAGCACAACTTCTGAATCAGAGAATTTCCACCAACAGACTAATGACACACCAGATAACAGAGCAGGATTATCATCCAATTCTCCAAAATAAATCCCTTCAAAACAAGAAGAAACAGGGCACTAACCTTTCAGAAGATCATTCCCCCCAAACAAATCCCTATATCTCCTTCAAAACTGCAGCAATAGGTCCTTCCAGTTGTCCAAAGAATTTCCTGACTCAATAGGGCTTCAAATAGAAGAAGAATGAACATCATACTGCCCATACCATGTAAAGTGGAAGCAGAGACAGAGGAATGATGAAAAGAAAGGAAGAAGAAGAACAGCAGAGGTGGAAGAAGAAGATGGTTGTAGAAATGCGGAGGCAAACGTAAACTTGTGAGAGTTCAATCAAAACCCATCTTATGACAATCGATTTAGGAAACCTTACACAGATAAGAGAATCCAACTACAAAAGAAAACCTGAATAAGAGAGGAAACACAGTATCAGAGGAGACTGCTTGCGCTAAGTGGAGCTTCCTCTGGTTTGACAATTTTGCACTGTGACAGGTTTTAGATATTTTGTTACTTTTGTCGATGTTTTTTCCAGAATAACCTAGACTTATTTAATGAAAAATCATTCTAAATTATTTGTTTTTTTTTAATATAATCTCATTGAAGAAATTATACTCAGTTTGATATTGTAGTAGAAGTTCTTCATAGTAATAATATGAAGGAGTACTTTTCAAACCCTTTCAATTCCCTTATGAATTCAAATGGCATCCTTCATTAGTCCTCTACTACCTACACCCCACAACAAAATGGTGTTGCAGAGACATCACCTTATGGAAGTAGCACATTTGTTGTTACTTGAGACAAAGATGCCTTAACTTTCTGGGCTGATGCAGCATTGATTGTTTGTGTCCTTATTAATCATATGTTATCTTCTATTCCAAAAGGGGGAATTCCATATTATGTTTTGCATCCATTTTCTCCCCAATTTGCCTTACCTCCTCAGGTCTTTGGCAGCATTTGTTTTATTGGTGACCTTCATCCTGTGTTATCTAAATTGGATTCTAGAGCTATGCAATGTACGTTTGGTGGTTACTCCCATACTCAGAAAAAGGAAACAGTGTTATTCGTTTGACTTAAGAAATATTTTTGTCTCTACTGATGTTTCTTTCTTTGAGACAACACCTTATTCTACTAATGCTTATGTTTCCACCGCTGATGATGATGTCCCAGTCACCATTATTCAGACTATTATTTCACAAGATACTATTTGTCTACAAGTCCCAGCTGTTTAGACAGATGACTCAATGCTATACCGAAGACATTACCAAACAAATCTCCCCCTACTCCTGCACCTTCCCCACCAACGCCTTCTTCCTCTCAGATCTGGTGGTAAGTTCTCCCCCTCCTCTGTCAAATCTTGATGTTCTAGTTTCCCTTCATAAAGGCACTAAGAGTTGTGTTCAGTATCTTGTTTCTGAATTTGTCTCTTATGCTACCTTATCTTCCACAATCCACATTTGTTTGCCTACCACTAAAAGTTATCCCATCCCCAAGTTTTATGAAGCAGCCTTGTCCACTAAAGAATGGACAGCTGCTATGATGGAAGAATTGTCCACTTTACATGACAATCATAATTAGGATTTGGTGCCCTTACCTTCTAGGATGAAGGTCATTGGTAGTCGGTAGGCGTTTGTTGCAAAAGTTAATCCTGATGGGAGTTTTGCTCCATTGAAGGTTAGACTTGTAGCAAAAGGAAATGCCTAATGAATGGCGTGGGCTACTTGGAGACCCTTTCTCCTGTTGCTAAAATAACATCAGTCAAAATTTTGATCCCTTTAGCAGCTATGTGTCATGGCCTCTTTTTCAGCTTGATGTTAAGAATGTTTTCCTTAAAGGAAAATTCTATGGGACCGTCGTCGACTAGCTATGATGTGTTGGGCTGTTAAAAAAAATCATACAGATAAACTCAGTGTACCAGAAATGAGAATACTAAGATGGATAAGTGGCAAAACTAGGAAGGATAAGATAAGGAATGATCATATTAGTTGGTCTAGAAGTTGCTCCCATAAGTGATAAGCTACGAGAAACTCATTTGAGGTGACACGGCCACGTTCAACGGAGGCCTATAAATGCCCCTGTATAGAAGTGATATAATCCAAATTGAAGGAACTAGAAGCGTTAGGGGCAAACCTAAAACAACCTTAAGAGAAGTGGTGAGAAAGGATATGCATAGCTTAGGCCTTGTATCTAGCATGGTCTCAAACAAAACTGATTAGAGGGCAAGAATCCATGTAGCCAACCCCATTTAGTTGGGACAAGGCTTATTGTCGTTATTGTTGTTGTTGTAATGGTGATCAACATGAGGAAAGTTATAAGGAGCAATCTCCTAGGTTTATTGTTCAGGGAAGAGTGGTAAGGTGTGCCATCTTAAGAAGTCTGTGTATGGCTTGAAGCAATCGACTCGGGCATGGTTTAGTTGGTTCACTTTTGTGGTGTTGGACTTTTGGACTTACTCGTTGTGACAGTGACTATCCAGTATTTTACTGTCACTTTAGTACTGAAAGTCCGTTTCTCATCATTTATGTTGACGACATATTATCACTGTGGATGATTCTACAGCAATTGACAAATTGAAGTTATACTTGCAATAGCAATTTTCAGACTAAGGACTCCCGAAGATGAAAATATTTCTTGGGTATATCTCAGGAAGGGATTTTCTCATCACAACAAAAGTATATACTTTATTTGTTAACAAAGACTGTGATGCTTGACTCTAAGACTTTAAATACCCCCATGGACCTAATGCGAAGCCTATGCCAAAAGATGGAGATGTTCATAATGATCCAAAAAGGTACTGAAGGCTTGTTTTACAATGAATTAACTCGCTATGATTCAACATGACATTGCCTTTCTAGTCAGTCTTGTGAGTCAATTTATGTCTACCCCTAGGACATCTAATTGGGATATGAATCAAAACAAAATATTAAGGTAACCTTATGAAGGCTCCTGGTCATGGAGCACTATACAGAGATAATGGTCATAGAAGAGTTAAAAGGGTGTTTTGTGCAGATTAGGCTGCATCACTGGTTGATAGGAGTCCAAACACGGCTACTGCACTCTAATTACTGATAATCTTTTATCATGGAAGAGTAAGAAACAGACTATTATGGCCAGGTCAAGCGTAGAGTCATGAGTATAGAGCTATAGCATAAGTCACTTGTGAGTTGATATGGACCACAGTCACCACACAAGTGTTGAAAGAGCTAGGCTTTAGTGATGATTCTTCTGTGACAGTATAGTCTGATAATCAGGCTATTATCATATCGCTATTAATCATATGTTCCATGAACAAATAAAACGCATTGAAGTTGACTATTACTTTGTCTGTGAGTAGTTGAAACAAAGATTAATTTCTCCAGAATATGTTCATATAGGAGAATAGTAGACGGATTTGCTCAATGTCTTTAAGGGCTGTCAAGGTTGATTACATTTTTAACCAGCTGGGCATATTTGATCTTTATGCTCCAGTTTGAGGGGAAGTGTTAGAAGGGTATTATTGGAAAGAGGAGACAATAGACAGGATCTCAAGTTAGAGCTATCCCTGCCTTCCTTAGTTATATAGGATTTTTGTTTCCCTTTTATTTGCTTTTGTTGCTGATCATAGTCGCTGGAGTATGCTACAAATAAAGATATTGGCTAAAGGAGGCTCACAAGATGATTAAGGCCTCCTAGACTCTTCTCCTCGCCATTCTCTGTTTTTCCATTCTTCATCTACTCTCTAATTATAACTCATATCAGAAAATAGGTGGATCTGTTTTTCCTCTTGTTTTTCTTAGATTTCCTTGTTCCAAGGATGTAATGAACCTGGATTATTCTTGGGATTCTCGATAACTTGGATCTATTTCCCGTTTTATTCTTCCTGTAATTCTTCTTTGTTTACAACTAGAAAAAATCATCTCAAAGGCTGTTGCATCCTTAAATCTGAGAGAAAACTCTCCAACTGAAACCTTAAGAAAGAAGGATATAGACGGAACACATAACTTCAGTTCCAGATTCACTTGACTTCTGTATTTATTGTTATTCTAATACTCCTACAGAAACCTAAATCTGAAGATCTATATTTTTCTACCGTAGATATTATAGAAGACTTAGGCCACTGGGAGAATATTTTTTCTGTGCTGGAATTCTACATGAATCACATATGTAGTTTACATTTTTATATTTGAATGTGTGTGAAAAGCCTTCGGCACTGGGTTCGCCATTTATATTGGATAATAAACAGTCATTATGGTACAGAGATTTTGCTAGAAGTTGTTGGGGCTCATTAGCTTGTGCTTACTAGCTAGTATTTGCTTTTTATTAGCTTGCCCTAAACCCTTTGCTTGGTCAACAAGCAATATTATATTTAGGGATAGTTTTCTTATAGAAGTGTCCTTTTTTTAGACAATATTTACTTTTTATTTTCTGTAATTCAGTTTAGGAAAGATATTCTAAGCTGATCTTTGACCATTATTTTATGAAGTAAGCAGGAGAAGCAGAGTCATGCTTGCGCAACATCTCTCTTTCTCATTTCCTCATCATCCTCCCCTCTCCCATCTCTCTCATTCTTCTCTTCTCTGATGTCTGTTTCTGGGTTTTTAAACTGCTGTATTGTTACATGCTAGCAGAGCTATAATCCTGGACAGTTCTTCTCAGTTTTCATTATGCAATTTTGAGAGGCTTACATATCTTATTGGTAATGCCTCTGTACTTATTAATGGCTTATCAGACAATCTGAAGATGAAGGATTACACCTTCTAAGTCTGATCTATCCTGCTGCTGGTCTGCAATGGGAAAATACACCTGATGTCTATGTCTTTTCTTTTTCTGGATGCTATTACCTGTGTCCTGCTGCTCTATCTCATGGACTGCTCTTCTCAGTTCTCACTGCTTGATGCTAATCTATTTAAGAGACACTTGGAAACCATCCAGTCCTTATTTTATTGCCACATCTATCTACTACTTTTGACCTTGTTCCATCACTGAAGGATTAATCCGTCCCAAAGAAAGTATGTAGTTGACTTACTAACTGATATAGGATTTCTTGCTGCCAAACCACTAACTCCTTATAAAAGTTTGGCCACACTTATAGTTAAGACATTGAAAATCCTCATCGGTTCAGGAGGCAAGTACAGAAGTTGATTTACCAAATGGTTACTAGGCCGGACATATCCTCTACTGTTGGCATGGTTAGCGAATTCATACACTCTCCAAAGAGAATCCCTTGGGAGCAGTCTGTTGTATATTGTGGTATCTTAAAGGAGCACCCATGAAGGACTGATCTATTGTCCTCATCATCATACTGAAGCCGAAAGATACTCTGATGCGGATTGGGCAGGAGCAGATGATGATGAACGGTCAACAACTGGAAATTGTACCTTGTGGGTGACAACCTTGATACATGGCATAATAAGCAGCAGTGCACGGTTGCTTGATCAAGTGCAAAAGCTGATGGAAAGCAATGGCCGAAACTACTGTGCGGCTGCTCTATCTCACAGACTGCTCTGCTCATTGCTTGCTGCTTATCTATTTCAGAGACACTTGGTAACCAACCAGTCCTTAATTTATGGCCATATCTAGCTGCCACTTTTTACCTTGTTCCATTACTCAGGTACCGTCATTATATTCTTTTTTTTCTTTTTTTTTAACCTATTACTATGTGAATCTGCTATAAATTGGACCCTGTTTTGCTATTTCTTTGCCTCCTGTATACCCCTGAGTTTGGAGATACTACTGAAACAGCCCTGTGTAGGCCTCTGGATTTGGACTATAATGCTGGTACAATACTACAGTTGACATATTCTGCTGGTGTTTGCTGTTTTTGTCCTTGATTGACCCTGGATTTGTAACATACTGCTAGAACAACCCCATGTTTTCATATCCTGCTGATTCTGTCCTTGTAGTGACTAGTAATCCTACTGGATATTCTTTCTAGGGTCTTATTACGGCTGAACCTAAACTTGCTGTGTACAGATCACCACCATCAAATAAGTGGTGCCTCTAATTATTTGTTATGGGCTCAAGTCATTGAGGCCTATATCCATGCCAAGGGAAAACTTAGATACAAGGAGGCCCTACCTACACCAAGCCTTAAGGATCCTGCTTCCTGCTGCTCATGATGAGTGGATCAGAGTTGTTAAAATTTGGTTATGTGATGGTGTTGAGCCCTGCATTGCTACCAATGTAATGTTTCATACTTTAGCTAAGGGAGTGTGGGGAGACCTCCATGAAAGCTACTCCCAAACTAAGAACATCCCCCATACCCCCATACCTATGAATTGTATGAAGAAAAAGTTAACAGTTTTTCCAGGAGACAAATCTCTAAGTGATTATTTCAGTACTTAAAAAGGATATCTGATGTGAACACAGAAACCCCCCAATAGAGTCATCAAGTGGGGCCCACAAGAGGGATTAAAAAGGCCTTCCTAATCTGGCTGAAACCCCTTAAGAGAGGCAATTTGCCCCATTTTTAGAGTCAGATTTATTCCAATTTAGAGTCAGTATTCAGGGTTTTGGGTCAGTTTGGGCTAGTTTTGGATGAATAAAAGCTATTGAGTGTTTTGAGTCAGGGTCTCCTGTGTGGGTGGACCTTGGCAAGTGTCAGAACTTTCAAGAGTTTAATTTTCTGCATTCTTTGAAGCATTCAAACAGTCAAAGCATTCAATTCCAGCATTCATTCAAGCATTGCAGCAAGTTTTGAAGCATCTTCATCAAGTTCATCAATCAATCTTCAAGTAAAGCAAGTAATCACATAAGTCAAGAGCCCCCACCCCATCCCAGCCCTTCTCCCTTGTCCACTACCTCTCCTCTCCTCTCCACTCCCCTTGCTGCTGCAAGCTCTACTGTCCGCTTCCCTCTTATTCAGACCTTAGAAACCCACCCAAACCCATCGCAAGTCTCCCTTATCCCTTCCCTTGCTCTTTTCCCTCCACTCTAACCTTTCCCCTAGAGTCCCTAAGCTTTTTCTTCTCCTTCTTCTTCCCCACATTTCAGTCTTAACCCTAGTAAGAAAGTCATATTCCCAAACCCCTTAAACCTCCTTTCTCTTTCCCTTGTGTTGCCCCTAGCTCTAGATCATATCCCTAACCTCTGTTTGACTAAACCATCCTAGATCTGGACTTAGAAGAATTCTGCACTTCATCTTCTATATTAAGAAGTTGCAGAAATTTCTGAACATTTCTAGAATCCCAGCAATTTGATTTTATTAGTTTCCTATCAATTAGATCTCTTCTGGTTGAGAAGATATTATTAAGATTCAGTTCTGTGAAGCACAACCAGCAGCCTAAGTCCTTTCCCAACCCTAGCCAAAACCAACAAACCCTAGTTTGACTGTTGACTTTGACTTTTTAAATCTGAACTTATTGTTTGCAACTGAATTCAGATGTGGTTATTAATCTCAGCAGGCCCCATTAGAAAACCCTAAACCCTTCCCTTTTTGCTGGAAGTACCTGGGCTAGACTCTAAGTCTAGGGAATTACCAATTTGCCCTCTGCCCTAGGCCTGGTTCATATCACTAACTTAAGGAACTATGTATTTACCAGCCCATCACCAACGACCTTGAAAAACCGAAGGACCAATATACTCAGTTTTATATTTGCGGTTTTCATCCTAACTATCAAACAGTCAAGAGTCAATTGCTTACTAGAGAGAAGGTTCCCTCCTCAATAAAATCTTCTCTCGATTGAATCAGCTAGTCCTCAGCTTCTTCAAATCTTCTAATAATTCTTCTAAGGAGAACTCTGCTTTTGTGGCTGGCCGTGGAAAACCCTCTCCTAAAGGTCATGGACAGACTTGTGGACGTGGCATGGCTGTATTGGACATTGTGGACAACAGCTTGGTAAATCCTCCTGCCAGTGCACCTTTTGTGGAAAGCCCAATCACGCTATTGATGCATGTTGGGCAGAACATGGCAAACCACACTGGGCTTATGAATTGGCCAACACAGGAATTGCGGAGAACACCTGTGAACCAACTAGCAATTCAAGTAACTCTCACCACATCTACATCCATTCTATAGATCCTTGATTCATGTGGTTCCTGCCATATGACTGGTAAGTTTCATTTCTTTTCATAATTAACCAAGTATATTAATTCCTCCCCTATTAATTTGGCTAATGGCTCCTCTACTAAAGTACTTGTACATGGAACAATCTCTCTATAGATTCCATCAATTTTATCTTTTGTTCTATTTGTACCTAAAATGCCTTTGAACTTACTCTCTGTTAGCCAACTTGCTAAGAGCCTAAACCACTCTTATCACTTTTTCTTCCCTCTTATTGTGTTTTTCAAGATCTGAGACAATGAGGATGACTGGTGCAGGGCTTGAACAAGATGGTCTGTACTACTTAAATACTGCTGGACCCTCCACTGCTTTTGCTTCCGGAACAAGTATCACTCCACTTCAGTGGCATTTCCATCTTGGCCATCCTTCCTTGTCCAAATAACAACTTATGGTTCCTGGCTATCAATCTACCCATTCTCTTCAATGCAAAGCATGTAAACTAGGAAAGCATCATAGAATGACATTTTTCATGTAATGCAATTCTTATTGTCTGCTTTTTTTAATTGATCGAATACATATCTGTGTCGAATAATAGATTACCATTTTCTATTTTGTGTCCTAACACCCATTTGTTTTCCCTTCTACAACGTATTTTTGGGTGTTTTTGTTGTATTCAAATTCTGCAACCTAGTTTAAATAAACTCTCCGCCCGAGCAACCAAATGTATTTTCCATGAAAATTCACATACACAAAAAGGCTACTGTTGCTCCGCAATCAAACTATCATTTGGTGAGTGTTGATGTTACCTTCTTTGAAGATGCTCCATTTTACTCATGTCCTGATGATTTCACTAAGGAAATCCATGATAGCGAACCTTCTACAATTGTGCTTCCAAATTTACTATTACTAAAATCAATCTCATCCAGTGATTGTGTATCAACAACGGCAACAATGGCGATCCCCCAACACCACCAGCTCCTATCATTCCATCTCAGGCTCTTCCCCATTAACCTAGACTTCCACAGATCCAACTAACTTACCAGTCGGTCTTTGAAAAGGTACTCGCTCTTGTACTTTACAATCTTCCAATAATATATAAAAAAAAAAAAAAAAAAAAAAAAAAAAAAAAAAAAAAAAAAAAAAAAAAAAAAAAAAAAAAATATATATATATATATATATATATATATATATATATATATATATATATATATATCTGGATGCTAACTTTGTTTCTACAACCCATCTTCCTTCCTTACATCAGTCATTTGTGTTTCCATTAATTGCAGCAACCCTTCCAAAATCACATTATAAGGCTCTCTCTCACTTTTGGTGGAAAGCTACTATAAAAACTAAACAGCAACCCTCCCCCCAAGAATCCCAAATTTGATAAGTATCGGTCCTATCAAGTCCAAGGTGTTGTCTGTACCTTACATAAATTTTATTTTACTTTTTAGAATAGTATTTTTTCCATTTATTTAAGAGTCTTGGTTTAGGTGAGATTCCCAGCTAGGTTGGGATCCCACGATTTGAGTCCATCTTTAAATCCTTATTTTTAGGACTCCATATCTTCTCTTAGAATTTCGATAGGAGTCCTCTAGAGTTAGTTATAGAGTTTGTTTATGTCGAAGTAGTTGAGAAGTAGTTAGTAATAGAGTTTTTTTATGTCAAATTAGTTGAGAAGTAGTTGAGCAGCAGTTGAGTTGTTGGATAAGCCAATAAGAGGTCTAGTTGATTTTCCAACTCAAAGTCCTTTTCTATTTCTTATTTGAGGCTATAAATATAAATAAAGCCCACTTTGAATTGAATACATATTTGAGTTTGGAGGAAATCCACATCATGGTCTTCTTGGGAGGGCCACGGTTGAAGTACAAGCTTTTCATTTTTTTAATTTTAGCAAGAGTTCTTGAATTACAGCAACAATTCAACACTACAACAGCCTTCTTCCCTTCTCCAAGTCAGTACAGCCCCTCCCCAACCCCATCACTAGCATTCCTTCTTCTTCCCTCATTCATTGCACCCTTTCTTTTTCTTTTCTTGAATTTTTGGACTTTTTTTGAGACCCGAATTTCAAGGCGAAATCTACACCAATCTAACCGTTAGATCTGTTCCTAAACATTAAGAGCCTCATCCTCCCAAACATAGTGACCTTAGATCCTAATCTGACCCCATTCTCACAAACCGATTTCAAGACATAATTATTTTCTTGAATTTTCCAACCTCCCAAGACTCTAAAAAAAAGAACCTTAATATCTTTCGATTTAGCCATTCAAACCCACCAAAGTTGGGGAATCACCTCCAATATTATTTCCTACATTCCCACTAAGTTTCAGCCCATTCTGAAACCTATATAACCAGTGTTTTCCATCTCAAGGAATTTATCCCATATCTCCCATGGGATGGGCTTGCATATCCTCCGGATCATAAAACATTAACCTAACAGATCCGTTAGGAAATATTTTCTTCATGACCCTTATCACAAAAGAACCCCATATCCCTAAATTCCTAATCCTGGACTTTCCTAACCCCAAAGTTATTGTTGTAGGTTATAATTTGGCTTAAAATTTATTCCCCTTTCCTCTGATCCCATCCCATCTTGGGTATTGTTTGGGTAATAAAACCCTATTTCTTCCAATAGAGTCCCATAAGATTTCTGGTTCTTAGAGAGAGGATCATGGAGTGACCCAATTTAGGGTTTGATATCAAAATAAACCCTAGAATTTGGGTTACATCATTTATTATCACATAAAACGTGGTCTTCAGTAGATTTTCCTCCTGATAAGGATGTCACTCGCTGGCTTTGGATTTACCCTATTAAGTACCTTGCAGACGATTCGATTGAGTGTCTTAAAGCACGGTTGATTGCTAAAGGCAACATACAAACATTCAATGTTGATTATTTTGAAACTTTCTCTCCTATGGCCAAACTGAATTCTGTTCGTATTACTATTTCTTTAGGTGTCAACCTTAATCTGTCATTGTATCAACTGGATGTGAATTCCTCTACAAAGATCTTTAGTAAGAAGTGTATATGGAGTAACCTCCTTGATAAATTGCTCAGGGGGAAGCATCAAAAAGAATATGTAAGCCAGACAAGGCAATTTGTTGGCTGAAACAGTTTCCACGAGCGCAGTTTGACAAGTTAGCTCCGTCGTTACTCACTATGGAGATTCACAATGCTACTCTAAACATTCTGTCTTAGTTCGACATCAGGTTCTTAAAGTGATGGTCTTGTAGTATATTTAGATGACACTATCAACATGGCAATGATTCGACTGGCATAGCTGAAGCTAAGTCTTAACTTCACCAGCACTTTCACTCCATTAATAGTTAACATTTTGATGATCCCAGCAGTACAAGTGCCTTAATTTATCTTACGTGACAAGACCAGACATATCCTTTGACATTCGCATTGTAAGCCAATTCATGCACCAAGAAAATACATGGTGAGGCAGCACATTTTGAGATATCTTAAGGGAGCCTCTGCAAAGGGACTCATCTAGCATTTATCTTAAGAAATACTGCTATTACTTGCTTTTCTTATACTAATTGGGCAGAAGCCAATGACGATCGACGGTCCCCTACTGGATATTGCACTTTTGTAAATGGAAATCATGTCACCTAGTGAACCAAGAAGCAATCCACTGCTGCAAGGTCATCTAGTGATGCTGAATATGGAGCAATGGCTCAAACCCACTGCTGAACTTATGCGGTTACAGTTTTTCTCTTTGAGCTAGGAATGCCAGTCACTCAACCAATGAAGTTGTTGTTGACAATCAAGATCTATACTGCTAGTAACCCTGTCTTCCATGAGCGCACTAAGCACATCGAGGTCAATTGCCACTTTGATGCCAAAGCCATTCTTAAGAAGAAAATTGACACTCCTTTTGTACCTACCACAAAGCAGCTTGTGACATCTTCACCAAGCCCTTGTTTGGATCTGCTTTCAAGGATGGATGTTACCAGTTAGGCATGGGTGATTTGTATGCTCCAACTTACGGGGGAGCGTTGGATGTCATGGGCTTACTAGCTTGTATTTACTAGCTAGTATTTACTTTTTACTAGCTTGTCCTTTCCCATTTGCTTAGTCAACAAGCAAGATCATATCTAGGACAATTTCCTTTCTAAAAGTTTCCTTTTTCCAAACAATGATGACTTTCTATTTTCGGTAACTCAATGATGGAAACCAGGATCTAGGGCTACGGGTATAAAGGTAATTTCCCTATATTTAGGTTTGCCTAGGAAATTACAGCGAAGGGGCAGACTGAATTGAAACTGGGGTTTTAGGTTGTTCTAAGGCTCAAACACCCTGCTGTTCTCAGTAATTCAGATCCGAAATTTATCAAACTCAAGAGGGTTTCGAAGCTTTAAAATTCTGTAAAATTCTTCCCACGAAGAAGGTGCAGTGCAGAATTTTAGAACATAATGAAAACAAGGCTAAATAAGGAGGGAAATGTAGGGTTAATACCTAAAGGGTGATACGAGATAATTGGAGTTAAAAGGGAGGCTTAAGGGGTTGGAAATGGAAACTGCAGTGGGGGTGGATCCTAGGGTAGCTGTAGGGGAAGTGGGGGTGCTGTGGTTTTAGGGAAGAGTTGGATGAGGGCCTAATAGGGTCGTCGGAGGGTAGGGGAGAGGCTGGGGAAGTTATGGGCTCTGGGAATACTGCTACACAGGTGCAGCAGTATGGACAAGGGGTAAAGGAAGTCATGCAGAAAGGGGAGGCACAATGATGCAGAATTAAAGACATATTTAAGAAATAAAAAGCCCATTGGGTTAGGCCCATCAAAGGCCTAAAGCTATCACATGAATCAGCCCATGGCTTTCACGGGCTAGGACTGTTTTAGTGGGTTAAAGTTACCCCACATATGTTGAACTTCATAGTCTAGACCTAAGCCCAAGTCTAGTTTTTGAAAAGTCAATAAAAGGGGTTGTGGTTTGAAAATAAAAGTACTCATTGTCAAAGGAGTTTTCCTTTGTCAAGAGTTTGGTAGTAGTTGGTTATTAATAGGTAGGTAGTGTTAGTTAGTGGTTGGATGTTACCATTAATATTTATGTCCCTTTAGAATGCTATATAAAGAGACTTATATAAGAGGCGAAGACACAACTTATCAATTGAAATCAAATTGCTTTATTAGCATTCCTTCTCGATGGAGAATCCTTGTGTTTGATCAAGGTAGGTTGGTGTTCGATCCAATCGATCCACCTTGGGTGTGAAGTGCGGTTGTTACATTGTTATTCTCAATTCCCTCATATTGTCCTTTCAATTTCTTCATCATAGTTTTGCCCTTGTTTTGAAGATCTATTCAGCCCGTATTTTGTTACTCTATTATTCTTATAATACCACTCTAGTTTTAGCTCTCTTTCACATCTAAATTCTGTTTCATCTTAAATCTATCAAATCTGAATTTGATTCTCTGTGAAAGATTCTATTTGGCTACTATTTGATCAATCAAATACAGTACTACATTATTTGGTATCAGAGTCATGACAAGGAGTGAAAATTCTAGACCATCCAGTCCAACTAATTCTATGGCGGCAATGATGGAGATGGTTCAACAACTGAGCAACCAAATCACTACGAACCAAAAGCAAATGAACGAGAGGTTCTCAGATCTTGAAGAGTTGTTCAAACAACCAACTCCCTCCCCTGAAATGGAGGCCAAAGTTGCTGCCTCAATTCATGCTTCTCACCCTCCACTTGGTGAAGAATCCCATCCAGCTCATTCTGTAGCCAATTTTCCTACTCGGAGAAATATGGGGAGAGGACCCCAAAGGATTCCAGTCGTGCAACCAACTTTTGAGGAACACCTACGAAGTTATTTAGCCAGAGAACAACCTGCATTCAATAGGCATGTTGGTGACTCTCACAAGGTTAAGCTTGAACTCAAAGAATACTCGGGTAAGCATGATCCTCAAGTTTTTTTTTTTTTTTTTTTATTGGTTGGCAACGTTGGATGACTACTTTGATTGGTACAAACTATCGAAGGTACGAAAGATGAAGTTAGCACGTACCAAGCTAGTTGGAGCTGCAAGTGAATGGTGGAGAACTCGCGAATATGAATTGGAAGATCATGGTAGAGCTCCTACTACATGGGAGGAAATGAAGGAAGAACTGAGAGAAAAGTACTTGTCATCTACTTTTCGATTGCGACTACAAGACAAGTTAAATTCTCTTCGTCAAGGGAACTTGTCAGTTGCAAAATATATGGAACAATTTGACTCTCTTTCTTCTCGTATAGGAATTCGAGAGAGGGAGATCCAAATCTTGTCACGTTTTAGACTGGGTTTATGGCCTAAAATCAATAGGGCCATTGGCGTTGTGGATGTAGAAAATGTGCGGGATTGTTTTGAAAAAGCCCTACGTGCAGAAGAATTATTGGCGTCCAACAACAAAAGGTTTGGATATCAAGCCGGGGAGGTTAGGCAAAATTTTCCAACACCAAAACCTAATACAACAACCCCTACTTAGCCCACATTTCCTACTCGACAAGATAAGGGCAAGGCTCCTATGACTAGGGGCAGCCAAGCACAATGTTTTCATTGTCAAGAGGTTGGAAATTATGCTAAATAATGCCCACTCCGTCAAAAGATTAATGTTGTTGCCGAGATTGAAAAGTCAGCAGAGGAAGAAAATCCTGATCTTTTCCCATACCAGCTCGATGATGGCGACTATAATGGAGCTGCATATGATGAGGATGATGCTAATGGCATTCATATAGTAAGCCGCATCTTGGTGGCTGAAACCAAAGGAGAGGATTGGCGGCACACTTGGTTGATTATGGATGTATGATAAAGATGTTATAGTTGAAGGGAAGAAAAACCAGTGTATTCAAATTCAAAGGACTTCACACTGTCCTCCACCCAGTCAATGTCCCAGCTGAAATGCGTCAGCGGAGGTCTTTAAGGACCAACCAAAAGGGGACCAATGAAGCACAAAAGTTGTTGTCCATACCGCAAAAGAAGTTGTTGGTTGTTCCTCACAAGGAGTTCATTCACACTAGCCATGATACAGGGCTGGTATTGGCTCTTGTTGCAAGGGAAGTTACCCCTCCACCTGAGGTGATATTCCCTCCACCCATCAAATAGTTACTTTCTGATTTTTCTAATGTGGTTCCTGATGAGTTGCCTAATGAGCTACCTCCTATGCGCGATATTCAACATGCCATTGATTTGGTACCAGGTTCGGTCTTACCAAACCTACCGGCTTATTGCCTTAGCCCAACAGAGCACGATGAACTCAAATGACAAGTGAATGAGTTGCTACATAAAGGATTCATTCAGAAGAGCTTAAGTCCATGTGATGTACCAGCATTACTAACTCCAAATAAGGATGGCTCATGGCGCATGTGTGTGGACAGTAGAGCAATCAACAAGATTATAGTCAAGTGTAGGTTTCCTATCTCACAGCTTGATGACATGTTAGACATGTTATCTGAGGCTATGATTTTTTCTAAATTGGATCTTAGAAGTGGCAATCATCAGATTAGTTTTTGGCCTGGAGACGAGTGGAAGACTGCCTTCAAGACCAAGGATGGACTATTCAAATGGAAAGTCATGCCTTTTGGTCTGACGAATGCACCTAGTACATTAATGAGGGTGATGACACACGTACTCCATCCTTTTATTGGTCGATTTTTGGTTGTATACAGTGATGATATATTGATGATATATTGATCTAAAACAAGCATCCAAACGATCACATCGATCATCTACGGCAAGTCTTGAGAGTGCTTCGCCATGAGAAGCTATATATCAATCTCAAGAAATACTCCTTTCTGCTGCCAAAGGTTGTGTTCCTTGGTTTTATTGTCTCATCACAAAGAGTTGAAGCTGATCCAGAGAAGATAAAAAGTATAACAAATTGGGCTACACCAAAGACAATCACCAAGGTTCGTAGTTTCATGGACTTGCATCGTTTTACAGGAGATTCATTGGGAACTTTGGTGCAGTCATGGCACCTATTACCGAGTGTTTGAAGCAAGGCAAAGGTGAGTTCAAGTGGACAGCAGCGGCAACCAAAGCCTTTCATCTTATCAACCAAAAGATGACAGAGGCTCCAATACTTCACCTGCCAGATTTTAACCATACATTTGAGGTAGCAACTAATGCCTCACATATTGGTCTAGGAGGTGTATTGATGCAAGGAGGGCACCCTATCGCTTTCTATAGCGAGAAACTCAATGATGCCAAGCGACGCTATTCGACATATGATCTAGAGCTATATGTTGTTGTCTAGGTGTTACACCATTGGAGACATTATCTCATCAACAAAGAGTTCATTCTCTATACTGATCATGAGGCCCTCAAATATTTACATTCACAGAAGTAGATTAGCAACAGGCACGCTAAATGGGTTGCTTAGCTACAAGAGTTTGTTTTCGCAATGAAGTACAAAGCAGGAAAGGAGAATACAGTGGTTGATGCATTGAACCGAAAAGTACTTACTCTTAGCACATTCTCAGCACATGCAGTTAGCATTGATCAGATACGTGATGAGTACGCATCTGACGAAGATTTCAACATGCCATACAAGGGCGTTATAGCAAGGCAGGCAGCTTCATAAATACTCACTTCACGATGAGTATTTGTTTTTGGGAACTCAGTTATCCGTTCCAAATTCCTCCCTACGACATCACATCATTCGTGAGTTGCATGGCAAAGGTTTGGGAGGTCATTTCGGCAAGGATAAGACAATCATACAAGTTATCGATCGGTATTATTGGCCTCATATTGCAAAGGATGTTGATCATGTAATCAAAAGATGCAGAGTCTGCTAGCTAGCCAAGGAACCAAGCAATATACAGGTCTGTACTCACCATTACCAGTTTTTCATGCACCTTGGATTGATATTAGTATGGATTTCGTAATTGGGCTACCCTCAACAAAAGAGCGATACGACTCCATCATGGTTGTGGTTAACCAATTCTCAAAGATGGCTCACTTTATACCATGTCGCAAGACCTTTGATGCATCTCACATTGCAAAGATATTCTTTATGGAGGTTGTATGACTACATGGGCTACCAAGTAGCATTGTCTCAGATCGTGACGTCAAGTTCATGAGCTACTTTTGGAAAACATTGTTGCTGAAAACTAACACAAAGTTATAGGCTGACAAAGGTGGTGAATCGAAGCTTGGGAAACTTACTGAGGTGTTTGGTTTATGACTATGAGAAGACATGGCCGTCCATACTCACATAGCTGAGTTTGCTTACAACAGCTCAGTTAATCGTACAATAGGTCGTACTCCTTTTGAGATCCTACTTGGAATTCAACCCCTACGGCCTATAGACCTCATTCCACTACCACCACAAGCACGCGTGAGTATTGAGGTTGACGAATTTTTGCGTCATTTCACAGAGGTACATGCTTATGTTCGATGAAGAATAGCTTTTAGCAATGATGTATACAAGGCTACAGCAAATCGTCATCAACGATATGTGGAGTTTCAATCGGGAGACATAGTGATGGTTCGTGTTAACCCAATAAGGTTCCAACATGGGGTCAACAACAAACTCCATCCAAAGAAGATGGATCCCTACAAGGTGCTGAAACACATTGGACCAAATGCTTATGTACTCGAGTTACCAGAAGAAATGAACATAAGCAATGTCTACAATGTGACTGACTTACATCTTAGTGTAGGACACCACTCTAATGATGGAGACACTGAACAAATATTGAGGCTGCTCCAACTCAAGCCACCAATCATTGACATCATTGAGGAGGTTTTGGATGACTATTACAAAACCACTCGTCATGGCACTGGATACCATGCTTTCCTTATCAAATGGAAGAATATTCAATGACATGATAGTACTTGGATTTATGCTGATGATTCCAAAAAACTCGATCCTGATTTGTATGAACATTACATGTCATTCATTCATTAGTCGGAGACGAATGTTTTCAAGACGGGGAGAGTGGATGCAGAATTAAGGGCATATTTAAGAAAGAAAAAACTCATTGGGTTAGGCCCATCAAAGTCCTAAAGCTATCACATGAATTAGCCCATGGCTTTTATGGGCTAGGACTATTTTAGTGGTTTAAAGTTACCCCACATATGTTGAACTTCATAGTCTAAACTTAAGCCCAAGTCTAGTTTTTGAAAAGTCAATAAAAGGGGTTGTAGTTTAAAAATAAAAGAACTCATTGTCAAAGAAGTTTTCCTTTGTCAATAGTTTGGTAGTAGTTGGTTATTAATAGGTAGGTGGTGTTCGCTAGTGGTTGGATGTTACCATTAATGTTTATGTCCCTTTAGAATGTTATATAAAGAGACTTATGTAAGAGGTGAAAACATAACTCATCAATTGAAATCAAATTGCTTTATTAGCATTCTTTCTCTATGGAGAATCCTTATGTTTGATCAAGGTAGGTTGGTGTTCGATCCAATCGATCCACCTTGCGGTGTGAAGCCCGAGTGTTACATTGTTATTCTCAATTCCCTCATATTGTCCTTTCAATTTCTTCATCATAGTTCTGCCCTTGTTTTGAAGATCTATTCAGCCCATATTTTGTTATTCTGTTATTCTTATAATACCACTCTAGTTTAACCCTCTTTCACATCTAAATTCCATTTCATCTTAAGTCTATCAAATCTGAACTTGATTCTCTGTGAAAGGTCCTATTTGGCTATTGTTTTGATCAATAAAATACAGTACTACATCACACAGGGTATGGTGCAATGGCTTAGGGGAGGTGGGGGAGGGGTGGGGAAGCTTTGTACATACTTGGGGCCGCCAGGAATGGGAGGGCTGGTGATCGAAGACTTGAAAATTCTTGTAAACTTGATTGATGTGATTGAATACTTGAATACTTGAAGGATTCAATTGATGACGGAATGTAGAAAATTAGAATGCTCACTTGACAACCATAGGGTCCCCCTCAAAGGAGCCCTAACACACCTGGCACTAAACACTTAATAATCTTTATTCATCAAAAGCTGAAAATTATATTACATGAATAGGCTATATATAGCCTTGAAAGAAAAGACTCTCAACTGTGGTTGGGAATCCTTAATGGATAAGGATCCCAATTCTAGACCAAAACACTCAAAATGGAATCAAATTACTACAAAACCTCAACCCTAAGATTGGATCTTACTAAACACACTTTAAGTTAACTTAAAGCACATGCTAATGAAGATAACTTAGGACTCAAGGCACAACTTTAACCCAAAACAGAACTCTCCAAACAAAACAAATTCCTAAAAGATAAAACTCCCTTGGATAAGGAATCTTATCTTATCCACAACTAACTTATAATCAACTTGGACTTTTTGTAACTCAAAATTTACTAACCCAAATAAAAAAGTAAAATTACATCCTTAACCCGAGGGGATTCAACCTAGACCCATATTGAGCCTTGAAAGGCCTGGAAATTTACCAAAATGCCCTTGAGGGGTATACGGCCAGCTTTGGATTGACTTCTTTGGTCTTCAGTTTTGGGCCCTTTTTTTTTGGAAGGGGGGGGATGTTTCAACCATGTTCACATCACTCAGTTTAGGAATGATATCCTAAACTTATCTTTGACCATTCTTCTATAAAGTAGGTGGGGAAGGGGGAGTCTTGCTTGCAAAAAATCTCTCTTCCTCCTCTCCTCTCCATCCTCTCTCATTCTTCTCTTCAATTATATCTGTTTCTGGGTTTCCAAACTGTTGTACTATTACAGATGATTTCTTGAATATGATTACATAGATTTATTCTGTTACAGACAAGTTGATTCATGAGATGGGGGTTGAATTTTCAAGTGAAAGGGGGTGGATTCTCTTCCATATTAGATAGATTATACATCCCGAAATGGATTCCACTTAATGTGAACCAAAAATCTCCCCTTGGCCAAAACCCTAGAGTGGGCCCCAAGGCCACTCACTTAGGCTGGCCAAATCCTCTTAAAGAGGGGTATTCTAGTCAGTCCAGCCATAATTAGTTGATGATTTTATTTTTATTTTTCAGAAGAGTGCTAGTCAGTTCAGAGTCCAATTTCAGTTAAAGATGCGTTCTTGAGTCACTGGGATTCTTCTTTAAGGATAGGCTTTTTTATTAGTCGTTATTACAAGAAGATTTCCATTAAAATTTAAGTCTTAGGGGGGATCCATTTTCAAGGAGATTTCATTAGATCTTTGATTACTTAATGTGGACGGTTGAGATTATTTGTGATGGGATCCTATTCTATAAAGGGACGTTTAGAGTCTTTAATAGACTATAAATATCCTATTCTTTCTTTGTAAAAGTTAAGTCTGATTATTTGATTAAGAATTTAAAGTTGTGGATTCCTGTTTGAGGGAGCCATGGTAGATTTCAAGTCAAGTATCTTCTTCAAAGATCAGCAAACTCTGTCTAGCACTCTTCAAAAATTCCAGCAAGTGCTCAACAAGTTTCCAAGTAAGTGAAGCAACCCTAGCCCCTATCCTCTTCTTCCTCTCCATTGCAGGTAATTCCCACCCCTTTCCCCTCACCCGCAGCAAACCCCAGCCCCTCCATCACCTCCCCTAGCCCCTGCAAGACACTGCCCCACCTCCACTGATCTGCGCAAAACTCCCCAGCCCCTCCCCCTGCTGCCGCCCCTAGGTGTCAGCATACCCAGGCCCCCAAGACACCTCAACCCCCTCCCCTGCCACCTACGATCCCTTCAGACCCTTCCCCCACCCCTACCCTGCCCTGTGACAACCCCCTCCCCTCCTAACCGTCTGAGCCCCCCTCTCCCTGCCTTTTCTTCCTCGCAGCAGAATCAGAAAACAGAAAGAAAAACAGAAAAAGAAAAGAAACAAAAGGAAGAGTAAGGAAGGGATAAAAAAGTTTTTGTTTTCTTTCAAGATCCAACCCATAAAAACTTTGTTAAGCCTCAAACTTAATCCCTTTCCATCCCATATAATCTTGTTAAACCCATAACCTCCAAATTTAGATCCTCATCTGTATTTAACAATAATACCCATCCCCCATCACTTTGTTACATCCCATATGGATATCCTACTATCAAATAAATCATCCCACCTTTGCTTTTGCTAAAACCCTACCCTTCCCATATTTGTGTTCATTTGATTGCTGGGATGATTCTAGGCAACCCTTAATTTTAGGGAAATCATTAAAAATAATAATAATAATTAAAAAAATCCTAATCTTAAATTGGGTTTCACATACACCACTTCATTTCAGGAGAACGTAATCCTTTTAATTAACAAAAAACCTCTTTTACTTATCTTTAAAATATGAGCTGTGTTTTTGTTGTTTTGTACCTTCTATTCCATTTACTTTTGATGATTCTCCTAAAACTTGATTTCCTTTTAATGTAGCTCTGCGGGTCTGCTGCATGTAGAATCATAGTAATTGACGCAAGTGCAGAGTCCCTTAATGCAGTGAAGTTCCCAAGAAAATTATATTACCCTTCCATTATTCATAGTAATTGTAGTTTTCTTCTATATCTTGAGATGACAAAAGTACATCCTCTTTATGTTTCATGGTTAAAATGTGAATCATGCCAAATAGATTAGAAAGGAAGGCTTAGTCCCAGACCTAACTATTCTCACACCAAGCACCAATTTGCACGATAATCTGTTGGCTGTAAAATGGAATTGTCTTCACGAACGCCAGTTTTCTTCTAGATTTCTAGCTTTCTATTTTTTCCTTCTCTTTGAGGAAACAATTTGGTATGCCCAAGAATTAAATTTCTCTGAAATTGTTGAATTTAAGGTTCTTTCTTTGTCCTATTAATTTTTGAATGATGATCTCACCTTTAATGACTTTTCAGGGTAGGAAAAGTTCTATGATGACAATAGTTCTTTTGCCTAAGCCAATATGGAGGTGGTTGCACTGTTCTACATACACATTAGTTATTTGTACAAATTGATTGTAGATACAAAGAATTTGATGTATCAACAACCATCTGGTTGCAAGTACAGAGAAATGAGAAGACTGATATTAATTTTAAAATGTGAAAAGCTTTTGTGATCATCACTGTCTAACTAACTTCAAATCCAGGAATTCAGTTCAAAAGCAGGACCAGCAAAAGGAAGGCTATGAAACTACTTTCAAGTTTTTAAATACTTTAAGATATGCTTTAATAAGATATATTGTGGGGTGATTCTATAAGTAAATGAGATTAAGAAAAAAAAATGTACATACACATTTTTATAGTTATCCGATATCACAGAAGTACCTTTTCCTCTTCAGGAATCCCACTGCTCCCTCCCCCACCCTCAGCTTCTTCCTCTAGAAAGCTTACAAAGACTTCGATTTATAAATTAAGCCACATCCTGCTGAAAAACCATTATTCAGAGAGATAGGAGCATCTATTAACTTTATAGTGGTCTATTTCAGAACTAAATGATAAACAGAACTAGAAGTGACAAGGAGCATTCTCGATAGTCTAGCTTTCAAGGATACTAATCTAAGACTCGTAGTTTAGAACCAGACTAGGTTACTCTGAATATTGCATCATCCATTGTTCCCACAATTTTTTGGGCATTTCCTGCCTGTCCCAAACCCATAACAAAAACATGGGGGAAAAGGGCTCATATCAGAGTTCTCAACCAGAAAGCAATCAAAACAACACAAAAGAAATCCCTTTAATTAGATGCTCAGCCACCTGCGATCCTTGCCAAGTCAAGAAGAAAAAGATTAGTGAGATTTCTATTCAAATGCGAAGAAAGCCACATTCCAGATTAGAAATCCAACTAGAACGTGAAGATGATCGATGAAGAAGCTTCGACGAGAAGAAGATGAGAGTAAAATGAAAAAACAATATAGTCAGTAATGAAGACACTTCAAAACTCTATGCAACATTTCTGTGATCCTCTTACAATGTATTCTAGTTGATGTTGGGATCCACAACAGAAACCCAAAGCAAACCCGAAAATTAAAAAAAGGGGGAAATGAGGTTAAGAGGGAAAGGGAAATTACCTGAAGAATTTGCAGAGGAGATGCAACGAGTAACAACCGAGAAATCAGAGAAACAGAGGTCCTTGAGCAGCGGACGACGCAGAAGAGCTGCAATTACGGTTGTGACAGATTGGGAGGGTTTGAAAGCTAGATGAAAAAAAGGGGGATCTAACTTTCTTAGGGAAGAAACATGTAATTTCATCATTGTACGCTCGCTTTGTAACGGTTTTTCAGGTGAATAAGATGGTAGGATTGTGCATTAATAGCATGTACGGGGGGTTGCACACGTGTAACTAGCAAAGTCCACAATCCATGCATCTCACCAAAAAAGATGGAGCATACAGACTTCCATGCCAACGACCCGGCGAAACCAATAAAATCGCTTGGAACATATACAGAATTACGGATTTTGCTTGGGTCTTAAGCCAGCCCGGACGGCTGGATTGATTATAATATTAAAAAAATCAACAAACATTCAGTTCCTTTTGACGGTTCGATCCAGCGCAAACTAGCGGTTCGAGTTGGGTGGTTCGACTTCAATTCAATTGCTTTAAACCGGTAATAAAAACAGAATATGTATTTGTAAGTTATATTACATAATTGAAGGGGAAAGATCCTTACCTGAATTCGCTTTCTTAAATATAGAATATTTGTAGCGGAAGTAATTTAGATCCACGTCCTCGTTCCTTTACCAAAGCTCCACCGGTTTGATTCCACAATCTCTAAGAAAGGGAATAAATTCTACAACCCAAATGCCGTGGAAGGATGGTATAGAGATCTAAAGCAAGAAAAAGGAAAATCTACACAAAGAATACACTTCCTGTGTTTTCTTGGAGAGGGGGAGAAAGAGAGTAAGGGAACCGCCTTTTCTGGAAAAAATCTCACACACGAATTATTCTCTGTCAAGTGATGCAGTGATTACAAATATATAACCCTATATTTTATAATTGCCCTAAAAGTGATTTTTCAGTTTTGCCCTAATAAATCCATACATCTCCCACTTGCACAAGGCAAGTGTTAATCTCTCTGTCATAGTGTGTCTCAGACACACATGTATATCACAGATATACACATTCGATCTCTTTGCTTTGTATCCCAGATACATAGACCTCTTGTGTCTCAGACACACATGTATATCCCAAATATACATATATTGAGCTCTTTGCTATGTATCCCATATACATAGACCTCTTGTGTCCCAGACACTAATATCCACAAGTCATACTAGCAAATGGGTTGTACGATGATATATCTACATGCGTGAGCCTCAAACTAGAAACCTTCCTAGAAGGCCAGAATGGCACATCACTCAAAGAAACACATCAATAAGCATTAGTATACCATAGTGTCCTAGGTTTATTCAAACTCGATCATCAAACTAAAGGTATCTCGATCCCTCTAAGAAATCACCTTCTTGTCCTTAAAATGTTCACTATTGTAACACATATAGTTGGCGGTAGCAAACACTTTTAGGGTGCAGTTGAATCAAATCTTTCCTTTCACCCAAGACCATCACTACACTTAGGATTGACTCCTTTCCCAGTAATGCCCCTTTAGATCGAATCTATCATGACCATAGGTAACACCCCAAAGTAGCCATATCAACCATTCGTTTCATGATGTCAACAAAAGTCACTAAGAATACTAGTGGACCATAAGGTCCAGGACTCACACAATGAAAGGAGCAAGGATCCATCCTCTCATTTCTAATGATCGCTAAACACACATAGTATGATATACATGCTATGGTGGAGCATTTTATACTCAATATAATGTATGTCCCTCTCAACACCATACAGGTCTTAGTCTAGTCGCAACCTCTTGCGCCTAACCCGAGTTTCTTTATTATTGTCACCCTAGTGCCACATAAAGTACTCGCACCTAGCTCCTATAGGCAACATGAATAGTGGGAACATTCATGTCGATTCTCTTCACAATAGAGAAACTCATCTTGATTCCAAATCAATGTGACATCATGATTATGAATTGACCTACACAAAGTTATTCACAATCCATCTCATCTATGCTCGCCTCCAAGGTGCTAGAGGTGAATGCTCGTGTGAGTGAGCCATTCTCTTGTCTATTGACATGTCTCATTTTAAGCTAGAAGAAACACAATCACATAGAAAGTGGAAAAAAATAAATGCTAGAATGAACTCATATTACTCAATAATAAGAAAGTTTCAGTACTAAAGTAAGTCACAATCTACGCAAGCCCAATGATTGTACATGAGAAATAAAAGCATCATTAGCTATAGATTTGGTAAGAGGATCAGCTACCATCGGACTAGTAGATATGTGCTTAAGTACAACTTTCTTCCTTGATATAATGTCTTTACCAAAATGATATCTCAATTGTATATGTTTGATCTTCCCATGATACTAGGGGTCCTTGACATAGCTAAGAGCTGTCGTACTATCACAATAGACAAGGGCTGTGAAATCCAGCCCTATCCTAACCCTGAACTTGACCCAAACCCGGTTGTTTGTAGGTCCGAAGACTCGGTTGTTTGTAGGTCCGAAGACCCGGAGTAAAGGAAGAAGCCAACTATGGGCCATCTCAGTGGAAGACATGGTGTTTGATCCAAAACCCATGGAAGTTGATGATGGTGTTCCATACTTGGAAGCTTGTTCTGAACTAGAAAGGAAAGTGCAGCTTGTTGAAGATGAGTCAAGTTGATGGACTTGAAGTATAGTTAGACATGATTCGTAGGCATTTTTCTATACTAGGTAAGTCATATGTTGTGTTGGGAGAAGCTCATTAGGTTTGGACTTGAGTTGGGCTTTCAATTCCCTGTTTCGGCCTTGTTGACCAGCTTGGTTGACTGGGTGGTCGATTGGGCCAATCGACCAACAGGGTGTCAAATTTGAGAAAATCCTCTGTTTAGGGTTTTTCACTTTCTATTTAAGCAAACTTCGTATGTCTTAGTATCCTCTGCCTCCAAAACTCCCATAGAACATGGGAAGACTCTCTCAAAGCTTTCCTTGGTGAATTCGAAGAACTTTTGCAAGATCTCAAGCCTCTCAACTCCGATTCTTCGATCTAAGGTTAGTGATCTCTTTTGTGTTGTGATTTATTCTTCTATGATCTTATTCTTGATTGAGACTATGAAGAAGATGTTGCATCTTAGCAACCATCTCTTCCATAATCTCCTTCCATTCTCAAGGTTTAATGACATTTGCATTAATCTTCGCCATGATCCTTGTAAAACCCTCATGAAACCATGATCTCCCTTTTTGATTCACTTTCTTAGCCTGATTAGATTTGTCTTTCATGATGGACTTGTGTATGACTTCAGATTATCTTCTAGAATGAGGTCTAATCTTCTTTAATTTTTCCCTTGGATTCATAGTAAATTTTTCATCGAAAACTAGGGTTTTCACCAAATTGGGGAATCATGATTTCAAATTGGTAGGTAGTGTTTTTAATCATTATTAATACCTAATCTATACTCCTCTAGTGTTAGAATACTGTTCTAAAGGTTTCCTGCAAGTTTTGTAGAGTTTCGGATCTTGTAGAGTTTCGTAGAGTTTCGGAACTCGTAGAGTTCCAAATTGGTAGGTAGTGTTTTTAATCATATGCTCCCAAGTCTTCGGCAGTGACCTGATGACTGTAGAGACTTGCTCCTCATCAGTTTTTTGGTGCCCACATGCACTCAACTCACTAATCATGTTCGACATAATGATTATATGCTGCCTCATGGTGTGACCCTGGCGCATTTTATAATCGTCAAAAGTAGTCCGAGCTGGTAGCCTCTTGTGGTGGAAGTCCCTTCGTACTAGAACTTCATTGCCTCCCACAAATATTTTGCAGTCCTATGCTTCTCAAACCGAAGCATCAGATCATCTTAGGCCTCTTTCCTAATGTTATATCTATGATTGTTTAGGATTTATTTGCTAGGTTTGGAACCTCTCTTTTTGATCTTTGGATAATCATCAACGCTATTTAAGGTAAGGACAGTTATTTCCATAATAACATAGATTGCGTGTATTTTAGTTTCTAATGACGGAAACTCTTAGATTCGCTGATATTGTATTTTCTAATTATGATGTACTGATGTAAGTATAGTAACACCTTACTTATGTTTTCTTTTTCATTATTCAAGTATATATGCATGCTTACTCATGTATGTTGTTTAATGAATTGATCATGCTTTTACATATTCTTTTATATGATGAGATGTCATTATGTATGATGTGACTGATTTGAGAATGTGATTGATTAGGTATGATTTGGGATTGGGAAGTGTCATTTTGACATTTCTGTCCATGGACATCAGTGGAAATAGTATGGGATGTTTCCAATGATGCCCTTTGACACTTTCCAGAATTATTGATTTTCATAACATTGGTTGTCTAGCAGTGTTTGGTTAGAAATACCCCTGTTATATCAGACCCGATTCAGAAGGGTATTGAGACCGAACGACCCGTGGTAGCAATGGGGATTCATGGGCGCTCAAAACTAGTAACCAATCCATGAGAGGACATAAATCACATTGTGGATACTCGTGAGAGGCCATTTATTGGTAGGGTTGCAAATAGTAGACTTGGGCTCATGGGCGCTCAAGACCGGTAACCAACCCGTGAGGGGACATGAGAGCTTCCCATCTATTATTTGTGGATGACCAATAGGGTTGATGAGTCTGTAGTTAGGGACTATGCTAACTCTAGTGTGAAGGATACCAGAAAGGATCGCTAGGGGCGAGGAATGGACGTATCTAGATTTGAGTTGATATGACTAAGTAGATGCCATGCATTGGGCTAGGTTTTACCTTGACATGCTCCAGTACTTAGACCAATGGTGATGTGAGAGAGCGGTGACCTATACCCCAGCCATGGATTGTCCTGAAGGATGAAGGACCCACTACCAAACGGCGTTGTGTGATGAGACCCTCCTAAAGAAGTATGGTGCTATGACTTAAAGCATGTCTGCCTGTAGAGATGCTGATACATAGAGTAAATTCATACATTCATTGTTTGTTTCATATCGCATTGCATCATGTTATGTTCTGAAATCATGTTATTTTTGTTGTTGTGAATTAACTTGCCTTGCTAAGTTCATTCAAACTCACTCCTTTTTGTGTAATCTCTTTTGTTAGACTACTCTACAGGTACTGAATACTATGAAGACCAATATGAAGAAGCACTAGTTGAAGAAGCATACTACACACAAGGTGTTGGCAACAATGAAGATCACATTGATGATCCCACGAGTGATCACATTGCGTACTACGATTAGACCTAATGTGGAGTGGGAACATCTAAATTGGATTGATGAAGTCTATACTTATGAAGGCGTCATCTATAGAGTAGAAGACTCTTAGTTTAGTTGATTTCCATTTCTTTACTTTCCTTTGAGAACATTTGTATTTCTTTTAGACTTACGTGCTACATTTCCGCTATAACTGTGGAGTGAGATTTCGCCTCACTCTACTCCTTTTTGATGTTTACATCTAGTATCATTTTTCCATACTCTGATTATACTGTCATTCATTTCCTTATTTGGATCTTTTATTTATAATATTTACACATTGATTATATCTATTCATGATTATGTTGTTGTCTATGTGGGAGGATGATTTCCTCAATACTTGATCTTCGGGGCTGTGGATCACACACTCGGGTATGCCAGATTAGGTACCGGTTGGGTGGATGTGACACTAGCAATAGTTGAAATAATTGTTTATAGTGATTCTCAGCTTATTGTTAATCAAGTGCAAGGAGAGTACGGGACCAAAGAGCCTCGGTTGCAAAAATATCGAGAAATGATACAAGCATTGAGGAAAGAATTCAAAGACATCAAAATATGTCAGATCTCAAGAAAGGAGAACACAATGGCGGACAAACTCTCAAGATTGGTTAACGCCAAAGAAAAAACACTCGAACCATCAGTTTACATTGAAGAATTGGGCTTCCCGAGTAGTCAAGTGCAGGAGGTTTCATATATTGAAACCGAGCGATGCTGGATGGACCCAGTTGTTGAATACATTCGGAATGACCAATTGCCTGAAGATCCAAAAGAAGCCAAGATGATTTGAGTACGAGTGTCAAGATTCACAATACAAAATGGAAAATTATATCGAAGATCTTACATTGGACCGTTGCTTAGATGTTTGGGCCCTGAAGGATAAAAAACTGTGCTGGCGAATTTGAAATCTAGCCCAACCCTAACCTGGACACCCTATTTGTTTTGGGTGAAGAAGGGCTTGTTTGATGTTTGACCTTGAAGTTGGACCTTAATTACAGTGTTGTTATCTTTGGAAGGTCCTAGGAAGTCAGGTCAGACCTCTCCCTTAGTGTAGATCCAAAGTTCTGAAGTGAAGGAAGAAGTCTTTGTGGGCCATCTCTGTCACATCCACCCAGGGGGGTACCCTATCTGGATTACCCGGGGGAGTGATTCACGGTTCAGCCGATCAAGTTTAGGAACGATCATAGCCACTTAGCACAATAATATAATCAAAAGCAAGAACAAATCTTTGTATTCAATTAATTTAATAATACAAGTCAAGAAAGGATCTCATAAGGATCACAAAGGACATCAGAGTGCGGAAATGATACAAATAGGATAAATAGTCAAAGTGTGAAAAGGAGGGGGAAACCCATCCTATAATAATAGCGGAAGGTAGATCGACTAAAATAAGGGTTACAACCGGTTCCCAAAGTGACAAGGGAACAAACTAAACTATGGTCTCAACGAATCAAATAAAAGGTTAAAAAGAGAATGAGACGATATCCCATCTCTAGCACACAAGTGCAAAACCGAACTGCTCCAGATGAGTCTCAATCTTGGACTACTAGTCTTTATCAACTTGTTCACCGTAACTAGTGTGGTACGAATCATCAACTTGGTCTTCAAAGTGTTGACTGTCGTACTCAACAGTAGTAGTACCTGCAATAGAGTCTAACAAAAGATGTTGCAAAAGGAGTGAGTTCAAAAGAACTCAGCAGGGTAGTCATTCCATAAAACATAAGCCATATGATACAAGCCATAACACGATGCAATATGATATGAAACACATGATGCAAGTATGATTCTAACTCTATGAATGCTAGTCTCTAAGGTAGACATGCTTTAAGTCATAGCACCATACTTCTTTGGGTAGGTCCGCTCATACCCTCAACCATTTAAGATATCTTGGGCAGCCGGTTGGTAATAGGTCCTGCATCCCTCTCGGACATTCCATGGCTGGGGTTTCAGTCACCGCTCTCTCACATCACCATGTGGTCTAAGTATTGGCGCATGTCAAGGTAAGGCCTAACCCAATGCAAGTCATTTACTTAGTCATATCATGTCAGATCCAGATATGTCTATTCCTCCCATCCCAGGATCCTTTCCGGTATCCTTCACACTAGAGTCACGGATATTACTCACCGGACTCATCAACCCTATTGGTTATCCACAAATAGTAGATGGGAAGCTCTCACGTCCCCTCATGGATCATTTCACCGGTTTTGAGTGCCCGTGAGCCCAAGTCTAGCTATTTGCAACCCTACCAATAAATGGCCCCTTTCGGGTATTCGTAGTATGGTTTATGTCCTCTCAAGGGTTGGTTATTGGTCTTGAGCGCCCATCAAACCATACACTACCATGGGTCGTTCGGTCTCAATGCCCTTCAGATTCGGGTCTGATACAACAGGGACATCCTAGCCAAACACCACTAGACAAGTCCTATGTATGTCATCCAATAATCCGGGAAAGCGTCGATGGGCATCTTCGGAGAACATCCCATACTCCCCAATCCCAAATTATAACTAAGCAATCACATGCTCAAGTCCATCATACCATATACAAATGATACATCATCATAATAGAAGTTAAGTCATAACATCGCAATGATTCATCATATATATAAGTAACAAGAACGACTAATCCTTATAAAAAGAATATATATAAACACAATATTACTATTCTAAGGCATGTACAACAGTCCTATGATATTCAAAAGTAATAAAGAAACTATATTCACTAAGTTATGAACATCAAGACATAATCACATAGCCTATGTGTTTATGGCGATAATCGTCCTTACCTTACGCTGCGATGATGATAATCCAATAATCTCAAAAGAATGATCCAAAGATGGTATTAAGACCCTAGACAAACATAAATGAAAGATTAGAAAAGAAATCGGAAGAATCGGAGGTCGAATGGGTCAAAATTGGGTGAAGTTGCAGTCAGCAACATGTTTGGTCAATGCTCTTGGTCGATGGCATCGACCAAGGAGGATCGATCAAGACACTCTCGGGGCTGCAAGGTGGATTTTGGTGATTTGGTCCGAAATCGGTCTTCTGGGGCTCGGATCGATCCGAAACTTGGAGAGATGATTAATAACAATATAAGAACACTACCTAGCAAGTATTTTCATAATCCGATGGCCCAATTGAAAACCCCCAATTTGAAATCCTATGTTCTATATGCTAGAACCATAGTCTTCAAGGAAAATCATTGCAACTTCAAGAAGACTTAGGAATTTAATCAATAGAATGATGAAGAACAGAATATAGACAATTACTAACATATAATCAGACCTAATTGAAAGAGAAAGTCAGATTAAGAGATGAATTCATGTTGTAAAGAAGAGAAAAATCAAAATAAGAAAGCAAGAACATCATGTATGAGAATCATAGCATGGAAATGATGAAGAGAGGTTTAATCAAAGTAAAAGAGCTTGTAGAAGAGGTGGTTGCAAGGTTGCAGCACCTTCTTCACGAACTCAGTAGCAAGAACAATAGTAGATAGGAGTAGAATAGAGAGAAAGTGAGAGAACACATACCTTGTAGAAGAGATTAGAGAAGAGAGACAATGATTCTTGTAGAAGATCATCACCCAAGCCAAGGAGGAGCCTAAGTAGAGCCTTCCCATGTTCTCAGGTGTTGAAATGAGTAAAATAGGGTTCTAGGTTTGAGTTTTCACTTAAAAAGAGGAAAGAATATCCAAAAATCATCTTTTTTCTTGAATCTGGGCTGCCTTGGTCGATGCTCCTTGGTTGACGGGATCGACCAAAGAGGATCGACCAAAGACAGTTCAGCAGAAAACTCAGCAATAGTTCAGAAACTTCGGACAGGGATTCGGAGGGCTATATGAGGTCAAATTGAGTGGGATTTTCTTCTACAAGTCAATCAAAGAAGTCTAGTTTCGGTAAATACCTTCGGATCGTGCACGGGAGTTCATTTGGTACTTCAAATAATTCAACCCTCTTCAATGCGCAGAATTTCACTAAACATTGACAATGTACTCAATAAGGGGCTTCATCGTCAATGTCCATGGGTTTCGGGTCAAACACCATGTCTTCCATAAAGAGGGCCCACAAGAACTTCTTCCTTCACTTCGGGACATTGGATTTACCCTAAGGAAAAGGTCGGACATGACCTTCTAAGGCTTTCAAAGATAGCAACATTGAAATCAAGGTCCGACTTCAAGGTCTAACATTAAACAAGTCTTTCTTCACTGAAAAACAAATAGGGTGTCTCGGCTAGGTTTGGGCTGGATTTCACAATCTCAGTTGAAGACATGGTGTTTGACCCAAAACCCATGGATATTGATGATGGTGTTCCCTTATGGAAACCTTACTTGATTTGGAGTTGAATTGCTCATTGATGAAGGAGAGCTTGGTTGTTGGACCTAAAGACTATTTGGACATGGTTTGAAGGCATCCCTCCATGATAGGTAAGTTGTTTGAAGAGTTGTGAGAAGCCCATTCAAAGATATTGAAGTTAGGACCCTTAATTCCCTATTTTGGAGTTGCTGACATGGTTGGTCGACTGGCTAGTCGACCAACCACTCAACCAACAGGATCATAATGGTCAAATTTGGAAATCTTGGTATTTTTTGGACTTTTATGCTATTTAAAGGGGGGAACTCCGTGTTTTTCACTCACAATCAGTTCTAAGCCTCTGGAGAATGTGGGAAGAACCCTAGAACCTCTCCTCCAAAGCCAAGGATGATCCTCAAGCATCCGTCCGAGTTTCTTCATCGGTTATTCTTCTAAAAAGGTTACTAATCGATTCGTTTCTTCTTTGATTTATTCTTTCTTCAATACTTCTGATTTCTTGATTATGAGAAAGGTATTACACTACTGTAAAGGCCTCTTCTTTGATTCCCTTAGCCATAGAGTGAATCCCCCATTCACTCTATGTTTCTTGAAACCATATGGTGATGTTTTATGTCTATGATCTTACCTGAGATCTTGATGACTCTTTCCATGATTTTCCTACCTATCCTTGTGATTGTGGGGAAGGTCTCATACCATTACCATGACCTTCCCTTGTGTCCCCATGATTATTGGGTGGATCCCTATCTTTTCCCTTTCTCTTTGTGAATCTGTAGTGGGTTGTTTTTGAAGGAATCTTTGGGTAACCTTCAAGAAAGGGTATCCAATTGAAAACCCTAAATTTCTATTAATTTGATGGATCCTCCCCAATGCCATTCTTGATTTTGAAATACTATTCTTGCATTCTTGATTTTGAAATACTCTTCTTTCTTTCCTAGAGTGAATTTGTGACATCCAGCCCAAACCTAACCAGGACACCCTATTTGTTTTGGGATAAAGAAAGACTTGTTTGATATTAGACTTTAAAGTTGGACCTTGATTTCAGTATTATTATCTTTGAAAGCCTTAAGAAGTCATGTTAGACCTTTCCCTTAGGGTAGACCGTAATATCTTGGCCTTATCCGAACCTTGACCCGGTCCGGAATCTGCTATGTTTGTAGGTTTGAAGACCCAAAGTGGGGGTAAAAGAGACTTGTAGACCCTTTTGGTTGATGATTTGGAGTCGGAACCCAAGCCCATAGACATTGACGATGATGCCCCTCACTTGAGAGCATTGTCAGTGTTAGTTTTGAATCTGCGCACCGAAGAGGGGTGAATTAGTTGAAATACAAAATTAACTCCTGTGCTCAATCCGAATATATTTCCTGAAACTAGACTTCTTGATGGACTTGCAGGAGAAAACCTCACTCAATTTGACCCCATATAGCCCCCCAAATCCCTGTCCGAAGTTGCTGAACTATGTCTGGCAAATCTTGCTTGCGCATTGAAGAAGATGCGCTTATTTGGTGGACCTAATGAACTCCCATGCTTGATCCAAAGGTATTTATGGAAACTAGACTTCTTGATTGACTTGCAGGAGAAAACCTCACTCAATGTGACCTTGTATAGCCTTTCGAATCCCTGTTCGAAGTTGCTGAACTATTTCTGGATTTTCTGCTGAAACCTGTTACCTGTTTTGGTCGATGCTCTTTGGTCGATGCCATCAACCAAGGACCATCGACCAAAGTTACCTAGATTCGAGAAAAAGATGCTTTTTGGATATTCCTTCATCTATTTAAGTGAAACCTCAAACCTAGAACCATATTTCACTCATTTCAACATCTGAGAACGTGGGAAAGCTCTTCTTAGGCTCCTCCTTGGCTTGGGTGATGATCTTAACAAGAATCATTGTCTCTCTTCTCTAATCTCTTCTCCAAGGTATGTAATCTCTCACTCTCTCTCTAATCTACTTCTACCTCATCTTGTTCTTGCTACTGAGTTCGTGAAGAAGGTGCTGCAACCTTGCAACCACCTCTTCTACAAGCTCTTTTGCTTTGATTAAACCTCTCTTCACCCTTTCCATGCTATGATTCTCATACATTATGTTCTTGCTTTCTTATTTTGATTTTTCTCTTCTTTACAACATGAATTCATCTCTTAATCTGATTTTCTCTTTCAATTAGGCCTGATTATATGTCAGTATGTATCTCTAATCTACTGCCCATCATTCCCTTAATTGAATTCTTAAGTTCTCTTGCAATTGCAATTGATTCCATTGAAGAACATGATTCTTGCAAGTTTGAACCTAGGACCTCAATTTGGGGGTTTTCAATTTGACCATTGGATCATGTTAATTCTTGCTACATAGTCTCCTGCTAATGTTCCTAACCTATTCCCCAACTAATTCTCTAGCTTCCCTTTCAATTACATCAATTTCTCATGAATGCTAGGATTCTTGTCTTTAGAACATAGGACCTCAATTTGGGGGTTTTCATTTGGACCATTGGATTGTGATAATACTTGCTAGGTAGTGTTCTTACATTGTTATTAACCATCCCTCCAAGTTTCGGATCGATGCGAACCCCGGAAGACCCATTTCGGACAAAAATCCCCAAAACCCATTATCCAGCCCTTAAGACAATTTTGGTCGATCCTCTTTGGTCGATGCCATCGACCAAGGACCATCGACCAAACTTGTTGCTGACAGCAACCTTGCTCCGTTTTGACCCGTTCGACCTCCGATTTTTCCGATTTCTTTTCTAACCTTTCATTTATGTTTGTCTAAGGTCTTATTACCATCTTTGGATCATTCTTTTGATATTGTTGGATTATCATTATCGCGAATTAAGGTAAGAACGGTTGTTACCATAACTACATAGACTATGTGATTCTTGCTTCTATGTTAGAGACTTAGTAGATTTACCTTATTTATCGTATTTCCTACAGTATATGACTGTTATAAGTACTTCAAGTATAGTAGTGCCATGTTTACATATTCTTTTCTTATCATGATTATGTATTCTTAATAAATTCATATGTAATTGATCATGTTATGGTATGTATCTTTCTATATGATGAAATGTCATTTATGTATGATATGATGGAATTGAGAATGTGATTGAATAGGTATGATTTGAGATTGGGGAATGTCCTATTGACATTTTTGTCCTTGGACATCGGAGGAAATAGTATGGGATGTTCTTCGAAGATGCCCATCAACGCTTTTCCGAATTATTGGATGACATATATAGGACTTGTCTAGATGTATGGCTAGGATGTCCCTGTTGTGTCAGACCCGAATCGGAAGGGCATTGAGACTGAACGACCCGTGGTACCGACCCAATCCGGTAGAGGACATAAACCATGCTACAGATACCCGAAAGGGGCCATTTATTGGTAGGGTTGCAAATAGCTAGACTTGGGCTCACGGGCGCTCAAGACTGGTAACCAATCCGTGAGAGGACGTGAGAGCTTCCTGTTTACTATTTGTGGATGACCAATAGGGTTGATGAGTCTGTAATCTGGGATTACGCTGACTCTAGTGTGAAGGATACCGGAAAGGATCGCCGGGGCGAGGAATGGATGTATCTGGATCTGACTTGATACGACTGAGTAGATGACTTGCATTGGGCTAGGTTTTACCGTGACATGCGCCAGTACTTATACCAAACGGTGATGTGAGAGAGTGGTGACCAATTCCCCTACCATGGTTTTTGAGATGACTTTACCTAACTTCCCTGGCAGACCCAAGATATCTTGTATGATTGAGGGGGAGTGACTGACAACCCAAAGAAGTATGGTGCTATGACTTAAAGCATGTCTACCATAGAGACTAGCATACATAGAGTTAGAATCATAATTGCATCATGTGTTTCATATCATATTGAATCATGCTATGTTTTGTATCATGTATCTATGTTATTGTGGAATAACCTGCCTTGCTGAGTTCTTTTTGAACTCACTCCTTTTTGCAACATTTTGTTAGACTCTACTGCAGGTACCACCACTGTTGACTATGATGGTCAACACTCTGAAGACCAAGTTGATGACCCGTACCCCACTAGTCACGGTGTACAAGTTGATAAAGACTAGTAGTCCGAGATTGAGACTTATCTGGAGCAGTTCGGCCTTTGCACTTGTGTGGTAGTGTTGGGATATCGTCCCATTTTCTTTTTAACCTTTTAATTAATTTGTTGAGACCATAGTTTAGTCTGTTCCCTTGTCATGTTGGGAACCGGTTGTAACTCTTAATTTTAGTCGATCTACCTTCCGCTATTATTATAGGACGGGTTTTCCCCTCCTTTTCACACTTTGACTATTTGTCCTATTTGTATCTGAAAGAATGCAAAGAAAAACTCTAATTTTGATAAGTAGGTTGCTTACCTTGATGGGTAAGTCTTATGTATTTATAAATAAACATGGCTGTTGTACAAGATTCGTTTACAATATTTAAATTTGAATTCAAAATTAAAAACTTGAATTCAAATTTAAAAACTTGAATTCAAAAATTGAATTCAAACCATAACAGATCCGTTATGGTCTTTCATCCTCCCTCAAACTCTGCATTGGCAGGTGCAAGAGTTTGTCTCTATGCTTGAAGAAAGCTTGTGATGTTAAGCCCTTAGTAAACACATCTGTAATTTGATCATCTGACGAACAAAGTGCACTTTTATGGTGCTGTTCTGAACCAAGTCTCGGACAAAATGATAGTCCACTTCTATATGTTTTGTGCTAGCATGTAGCACTGTATTTGCAGCCATTTGTGTTGCAGACACATTATCACAATAAATGTCCATTCCTCTTGGAAGTTGTACTTGCAAATCACGTAGAACATAAGAAATCCATAGTAATTCAGATGCTGTGACAGCAAGGGATTTGTACTTAGCTTCCGTACTTGATCTAGATACTGTAGGTTGTTTCTTGGAAGACCATGATAACAAATTATCCCCAAGAAAAGTGCAAAACCCACTAGTTGATTGGCGTGTGTCTGGACATCCTGCCCAATCTGCATCAGTGTAAGCAGCTATGAAAGAAAGTTGGGTTGGTTTCAAGAGAACACCAGCACCAATAGTGTGCTTGACATAACGTAAAATACATTTTGCTGCTTGTAGATGATCTTCTGTGGGAGATTGCATGAACTGATACACTTGATTGACTACATAGGAGATATCTGGTCTAGTGATCGTCAGATATTGTAAGGCTCCTACTAATTGTTTGTATGGTGTTGGATCAGGTAGGGGATAACCTGTTGTTGATGATAACTTTGTTCCAACAACAATTGGGGTTGTGCATGGCTTTGAAGTCTCCATTCCTGTAGATGTTAATAAATCAATGAAGTATTTACTTTGAGTGAGTAAAAGACCATCTGAACTTCGATTAGGCTCAATTCCCAAAAAGTAATGCAAGTGTCCCAAATCTGTCATTGCAAATTCTTTGCTCAGGCTTTGAATAACCTCTTGAATTGCAGCTTCATTGGCTCCTATCAATATTATATCATCTACATATAACAACAATACTATCATTGTACCTTCGGTTTTGCGTGTAAACATGGAAGAATTTGCCACGCTTTGCTTGAAACCTTCTCCTTGTAGGTATGTTTTGAATCTGTGAAACCAAGCTCGTGGAGCTTGCTTGAGACCATAAATTGCTTTTCGTAGATGACAAACATGGGTTGGTTTAGATGTGGAAACATACCCCTGTGGTTGTTCCATGTAAACATCTTTTGCTAAGTTTCCATTCAAGAAGGCATTTTTCACATCAAGTTGATGTACTGGCCATGACTTTGAGAGTGCAACGGTTAATACTGTCCGAATGGTGGCTGGCTTTACAACTGGACTAAATGTTTCATGGAAGTCCACTCCTGCCTGCTGGTTGAACCCCTTGGCAACTAAGCGTGCCTTGTATCTCTCAATGGAACCATCACTTTTTGTCTTGATCCTGTACACCCACTTACAACCTACAATATTCATACCCTTGGAATAAAGCACCAAGTTCCAAGTCTGATTTTCTATTAAGGCTTGTATTCTTTTTGCATTGCATCAATCCACTTTGGGTCTTTTGAGGCTGATTTGTAGGTTTTAGGTTCAGTTGGGATGTTGGAGATGGTGGTAAGAAAGGTTTGAGGTATTGGGTGTCTAATAGTGAGTAAAGAGAGAGGGGGTTTTGGTTTGGCGGAATTGGTTTTACTCCTAGTAATCACAGGATGAGATGGTTGGGGCTGTGGTTGGTCTATTGTTGGTGAGGATTGATTAACATCGTGGGTTGGATTTTCTATACTAGGTAAGCCATATGTTGTATTAGGAGAAGCTCATTAGGTTTGGACTTGAGTTGGGCCTTCAATTCCTTGTGTTTGGCCTTGCTAACTAGCTTGGTCGATTGGGTGGTCGATTGGGCCAATCGACCAACAGAGTCAGAAATGTGAGAATATCCTCTGTTTAGGGTTTTTCGCTTTCTATTTAAGTAAACTTCGTATTTCTTAGTATCCTCTGCCTCCAAAACTCCCAGAGAACATGGGAAGACTCTCTCAAAGCTTTCCTTGGTGAACTCGAAGAACTTTTGCAAGATCTCAAGCTTCTCATCTTCGATCCTTCAGTCTAAGGTTAGTAATCGCTCTTATGTTGTATTGATCTACTCCTCCTGTATCTTATTCTTGATTGAGATTATGAAGAAGATGTTGCATCCTTGCAACCATCTCTTCCATAATCTCCTTCCATTCTTAAGGTTTTATGATCAACATAATGATCTTAAATCTAACCCTTGTAAAACCCTCATGAAACCATGATCTCCCTTTTTGATTCAATTTCTTAACATGATTAGATATGTTTTTCATGATGGACTTGTGTATGATTTATGATTATCTTCTACTAGGTTGAGATCTGATCATCTCTAGTTTTCCCTTGGATTCATAGTATATTTTTCATCGAAAACTAGGGTTTTTACCAAATTAGAGAATCATGATTTCAAATTGTTAGGTAGTGTTTTTGATCATTGTTAGTGGCTAATCTATACTCCTTTAGTGTTAGAATACTGTTCTAAAGGTTTCCTCCAAGTTTCGTAGAGTTTCGAATATTGTAGATTGAGTTTCGGATCAAAATTCAGTTTTTTGCTTCGTACTGACTCAGGTCGTCGACTGGACCAATCAACCAACCAATTGACCAACCAAGTCAGTAGCTCTATTTTTCGCTCGATTTGATTCGTTTGATCTCCAATCTTGTAGGCCGTTTTCCTAATGTTGTATCTATGATTGTTTAGGGTTTATTTGCTAGAATTGGAACCTCTCTCTTTGATCTTTGGATATTCATCAACGCTATTTAAGGTAAGGACAATTATTTCCATAATTACATAGATTTCGTGAATCTTAGTTTCTATTCTTGGATTCTATTAGATTCACTTCTATAAATTTATTTTCTTATTATTCTATTACTGATGTAAGCATGTTGACTACAGTAGCATCATGTCAAGTATTCTTTTAATTATGAATACATTTTCTTATCAGTTACACATGTGATTGATCATGTATATGTGAATCTTTCTATATGATGAGATATTGGTTGTGTATGTGGTGACTGATCTGAGAATGTGATTGATTAGGTATGATTTGGGATTGGGAAGTGTCCTTTTGACATTTCTGTCCTTGGACATCAGTGGGAATAGTATGGGATGTTTCCAATGATGCCCTTTGACACTTTCCCGAATTATTGATTGTCATACCTAGGACTGTCTAGCAGTGTTTGGTTAGAAATACCCCATTATATCAAACCCGATTTGGAAGGGTATTGCAACCGAACGACTCGTGGTAGCAATGGGGACTCATGGGCACTCAAGACCGGTAACCAATCCGTGAGAGGACATGAATCACATTGTGGATACTCGTGAGAGGCCATTTATTGGTAGGGTTGCAATTAGTAGACTTGGGCTCATGGGCGCTCAAGACCGGTAACCAATCTGTGAGGGGACATGAGAGCTTCCCGTCTGTTATTTGTGGATGACCAGTAGGGTTGATGAGTCCATAGTCAGGGACTATGCTGACTCTAGTGTGAAGGATACCGAAAGGATCGCCAGGGGTGAGGAATGGACGTATCTGGAATTGAGTTGATATGACTAAGTAGATGCCATGCATTGGGCTAGGTTTTACCTTGACATGCGCCAATACTTAGACCAACGGTGACCTATACCCCAACCATGGATTGTCTTGAGGGATGAAGGACCCACTACCAAACAGCGTTGTGTGATGAGACCTTCCTAAAGAAGTTTGGTGCTATGACTTAAAGCATGTATGCCTATAGAGACCAGCATACATAGAGTTAGATTCATACATTCATTGTCTGTTTCATATCGCATTGCACCATGTTATGTTCTGCAATCATGTTATTTATGTTGTTGTGGATTAACTTGCCTTGTTGAGTTCTTTTAAATTCATTCCTTTTTGTGCAATCTCTTTTGTTAGACTACTCTACATGTACTAAATACCATGAAGGGCAATATGAGGAAGCGCAAGCCGAAGAAGCTTACTACATGCAAGGTGTTGGCTACAATGAAGATTATGTTGATGATCCCACGAGTGATCTCGTTTCGTACTATGATTAGTCCTAATGTGGAGTGGGAACGTCTAAGTTGGATTGATGAAGTCTATCCTATGAAGACATTATCTATAAAGTAGAAGACTCTTAGTTTAGTTTGATTTTCATTCCTTTACTTTCCTTTAAGAATAGTTGTGTTTCTTTTTAGACTTACGTGCTACATTTCCGCTATAACTATGGAGTGAGATTCCGCCTCACTCTACTCCTTTTTGATTTATATACATTTGGTATCATTTTCCGCACTCTGATTATACTGTCTTTTCTTTCCTTATTTGGATCTCTTGTTTATATTATTATACATTGATTATTTTTGTTCATGATTATGTTATTGCATATGTGGGAGGATGATTTCCTCGATACTTGATCTTCGGGGCTGTGGATCACACACTCGGGTATGCCAAATAGGGTACCGGCTGGGTGGATGTGACATGAGGGCTTTGGTTTCGGCAAGCATTTGAGCAAAGGTACACCACTTTAATGCCTTGTCCAAACTATCTGTCACAAAACCGGATTTCTTCAACTTCTAGGAGGGCATATAGATTTCTCCCTCGGACTTCGATCACCTTTCCCTGAAGGCCCTTGATGAGTTCTTAAGATTCCTTTCAAAGCTTGGATATCCTTTGGGGGTGGAATATCATCCTCTTTCCTTTCCGTTTGGGCAATTCTTTTTTCAGCCGCAGCAAGATCTCTAGCAGCATTTGCCCGAATAGCATCAGGGTTATATCTTGGAGGCACTGCAAAAAAGAAGAAACGTTATATAAGTTCAAAGTTAGCAAAGAATACAAGCATTCTGGATCAAAAACTCACCCAGGGCTAGACCCCATAACTGAAGAACAACCTCGTACTCCATGGCCATACCATGAATGTCCTGACATGCATCGATGGATTTTATCTTCATCATAGCAATTTCCTCGTTGGGAGATAAAAATAGAGGACGGTTCGCTTCAGTATGGGAATCGAAATTACCCCAGCGAATGGGAAAAGTAATGTCCAAGGGAGGGGCACGAAGGAACCAATACCGACGACGCCACCCCTTGTGGTTAGAACGAGATGTGCCTTTGGCCAAGATGCTCACTTGCCACCCAAGATCGATTTTGTTTCGTTTGGAAAAGAAAACCCAACTAGGGGGGCTGGATTTGCTCAAACTGAAGAAATGAAAAAAAATCGCAAGGGAAGGAACTAATCCTAGTTGATGACAAAGACCGAGAAGACCGATAATCAATCTCCAACTGTTAGGAAGAAGCATGCCCGGGTATATCTTCCAATGATTGAGAATCTCAGAAAACAGAGGGGAGAAAAAAGGGAACCGAACCCCACTTTTTAGGGTATCAGTGTATATAGAGAATTCCTCATTAAAAACCGAATTGACTCTCTCATTCGGTTTCAGGAGACGAGGAATATAATCAAAAGGGATGGAATATTGGCTAGAGGTGGAGGAAATTTCCTCAAGACGAACATGGGATACAAAGTACCCAGGACCTTGGGATGGTCTTTTCAATGGTTGGGAAGCACCAACACGATTCTTTGGTAAAGTTTGCAACTTACCAGAGGACTAAAGAGAAAAACCTTTCTTCCTCTTCGAAACCTTTTGAGATTGGTCTTTTGGGTTTGAAGGGATAGAGGCATACCACCTGCCAGGGATCCTCTCCCCCTTATCACATGATAGTTCTATTGAAGCAGAGGAACTTGCTTGATTTGCAGAGCCCTTATTTTTGGACTCATGATTAATAGAGTCACCACTCGACGTTCTATCACTAACCATTGCATAAGAGCAAAGCAAAAGACTAAGCAAATGTAAGAAAAAAAACTTGCAGAATCTTCGACATAGTAAAGCTCTGTAACTGAAGGTAGTAAAACCAGGGAATCACAAAGAAAAGTTCTGGAAGCTTCAAATGTAGAGAAGTTCGCAAAATAAGGAAGTGAAAGTGAGAGGATCAGGGAGAAAGGGGCTTAAATAACCCCCAAAAGAAAAGACGTGACGTTGAGATCCATCATAATCAAGGGACACGAAGGAGTGACGTTTCAAATTCCAATCGCTAATTGTTAAAATAGGATGAAGATCAACGGTTAATAATCAATGACAGTTCGGATTTGATGAAAAAATAATGACACCTGTAATAAGAGCCCACGTGGGGCTTCAGCAGCTGTCATGAGGAGGACAGACGGCTCAAGAAGTAAACTGTCAATCAAAGAAATAAATGCGAAGTGACGTTTGAGTTCCTTAGGTTGATCAACCCGGAAGTAATACTCAGGAAATCGAAGAAATAAATGTCGATCAATTCGTCTAGAACAAGAACAAGAATCAGAATTTAGACGCTGAAAACTATGTTCGAAAGTCTAAAGAAATTCCAAGGAATTTCCAAGGTACGAGGCTTTGGCTACGCCCGAGTGAGACCTCCCGACAAAACATCGGCTTGGCCCGAATGAGAATTCTGAAGACGAAACTCTGGTTTTGTCCGAACGAGACTCCCGAAGATGAGACTTCTGTAATTCCCAAGGGGAAATCTCCAAAAGCTTAGTTCTCAGGAACCTCTAAGTAGAGGCATCAATTCCAAACCCAAGTAGGACCTTCGAAGGCCTACACAAAATTCTAAATTTACAGATAAAAAGCTTCGACTTCCTACCCGAACCAAAATTTCAAAGATCAAGAGGAATTCCAGCAAAACTCTTCAAAAGCATTATTATCATACCTTTATGAAACCTATTCCAAAAACGATGAGGCCAAAAAGATTTTTTTCATTGATGCATAAAGCGGCCAGAGGGGGCCAACCCTTACAAGAGAGAGAGAGAGAGAGAGAGAGAGAGAGAGAGAGAGAGAGAGAGAGAGAGAGAGAGAGAGAGAGAGAGAACAGAATTCATTCTTGATCAGGCTCATGAACGGGCGTCACTGAAGGATCTGTTACTGGAATTTGTTCTTGAGGGGTCTGATCTTCTCAAATCACTTTACCCTCGGGTGAAAGAGGAGGAGAATCACTAAGATGAAGTTCTATATCCGGATCAGCTGGTCGGGTGTCACATCCACCCAGCCGGTACCCTACCTGTGAAATCCAACCCTAGCCTAACCCTGACCTTGACCCGGAATCCTTGATGTTCGTAGGTCCGAAGACCTAAAGTGGTGGAAGAAGACAGTTGTGGGCCCTCTCAGTAGAATACATGGTGTTCAATTCCGAACCTATGGACATTGATGGTGGTGCCCCTTACTTGGATGCACTGTAAGTGTTTAGTGAGAAGCTGCACCTAGAAGAGGGGAATATTAGTTGAAGTACTTAATGCACTTCCGAACTTGATCCGAAGGTAATATTCTGACCTAGACTTGTTGATTGACTTGTAGGAGAAAGCCCAAGTGAATTTGAGTTAAACCCTATTCTAATCATTTAGCCTCCTGAGAACGTGGAGAGGGACTCCCAAGACACCTCCTTGGTAGTTATGAAGCATTCCTTCAAGAATCATTGTCTCTTTGCTCAAATCTCTTCTCTAAGGTATGTATTCTCTCACTCTCTCTCTATTCTACTCTCACCTCTTCTCTTTCTTGCTGTTGAGACCATGAATATGGTGTTGCAACCTTGCAACCACCACTTCATGTGTTTCCCCCTTTCCATTTGCTTAAACCCCTTTCAATCCATCTATGCTATGCTCCCATTTTGATTCTTAACCTTGCATTTCCATGATTCTCTTCATAGCAACTTGATTTCTTATCCTAAACTAATTTGTATAGTATGCTCTGTCTGATTTCTTATTAGTAAATGATTCTAATATATTTCTTATGATTCCCTTAGTTGATTCCCTAATGTTCCTTGCAATTACACTTGATTTCATTATAGAACATGATGTTTAGCATATAGATGTTAGGGTTTCAAATAGGGGATTCTTAATTAGACCATTGATTGATGTTAATTCTTTGCTAGATAGTCTCCATTTACTGTTCCTAACATTCCCTCCAAATTTCGGAGTGATCCGAGCTCTGGAAGATAGGTTTCGGACCAAAAATTACTATTCAGCCCCGACATTGTTCACTTGGTCGACTGAGTCATTCAACCAAGCTAATCGACCAGCTGAATCCAAAATTGGTGATTTTGCTCGATTTGATCTGTTTGACCTCTGATTTGCTTGATTCTTCTTCTGATGCTGCACATGTGATTGTCGAGGGTGCAAGTACTGAACTTGGGACTATTCTAACTGATCTTTGGATAATCTTCGACTCGATTTAAGGTAAGGACGGTTATTATCATAATTACACGGATTATGTGAATCTGGCCACTATGTTAGAAACTTAGTAGATGGAATATCATTTATGTATGGTATGATGGAATCGAGAATGTAATTGAATAAGTATGATTTGGGATTGGGGAATGTCCTTTCGTCATTTCTGTCCTTGAACATCAGAGGGAATAGTATGAGATGTTTCCGACGATGCCCATTGACGCTTTCCCGGATTATTGGATGTCATATGTAGGACTTCTCTAGTGGTGTTGGCTAGGATGTCCTTGTTGTATCAGACTCGAATCTAAAGGGCATTGAGACCGAACGACCTGTGGTAGTAATGTGGATTTGTGGGCACTCAAGACCGGTAACCAACCCGTGAGAGGACATAGATCACATTGCGGATACTTGATAAGCACATTTATGTGTGAAATCTTAGGGCATAAGGCATGCATTTTACACACTCTGAGTGGAGCTATCTTGGGTTTTATGTTGTTTTTGCAGATTTTATGATTTTTAAGGACCGGAGCGAATATCTGGAGTTTTGGGTATTAAACATGCGATTTTACACGTCAAGAGGTCCGTTCAAATTCTCAAGTGTGGAAATGGGCTTGATGTGGAGCATGATGGGCTAGAAATGCAATTATGGGCCAACTCCAAAATATCTTGTAAAATTAGATTCGGATTTTTATTTCATTTTTCTTTATTGTAATTGAATGAATGTATGGGGCCCACAAGTAGTCAAAGACTAGGATTTTCTATTTTTTTAGAAGATTTTATTTTGTTAGATTTATTTATTTCTCTAATTAGTTTTTTTTCTCTCTCTTCCCACTTTCTATTATTTTCACTATTTTATTTTATCTTCTTTCCACAATTAACCCAAAATCGTTTTTTTTAAATATGGATTTTTCTTCCTTCTTTCCTTCTTCCACTTTTTCTCCACGTGAAGTCAAGTTTAATTTTATTTATTTATTTAATTCTCCACTTACTCTCTCTCTCTCTCTCTCTCTCTCTCTCTCTCTCTCTCTCTCTCTCTCTCTCTCTCTCTCTCTATTTCTAACGAATTTTTGCTCCTTATTCTATTTTACTCCTTCTTCTTCTTCTTCTTCTTCTTCTTCTTCTTCTTCTCCTTGTTTGTAAATTTTCTCATTCTCCTATAAATATTACCTCCCCTCTTTGGTCTAGTCTGACACTTTACTTTCTCTTTAGTTTACTTTAGTCTTACACTTTTATTTTCTCTTTAGTTTATTTTAGTCTTGCACTTTCTATTTTCTTTAGCTTGCTCTATGTTTTCTCTAGTTCTTTGATTACTTTGTGGGTTCTAATACTAGATTGAATGTTTAGGTATTAATGTTTTGCAAGGAAGATTGAAGTTGTGTAATTTTTCTTTTATGAAAGTGTAATTCCTTTAGTTTTATCAATGCAATTGCAAGTTCAAGTTCAAGTTTCAAGTTTGAGGATTCGCTTTCTCTCTGGGTCTAGCAATTGCAGATCTAGATTATTTTAGATCTGGTTGTTAGGGTTGGTTGAGATTCGAATCGTTTGTTTAAGTTTTTTTTTTGGAGATTCAAATATGCAAGTAAGATTCTTCAATAATCTTCTCTCCCCCCTCCATTCCTGTTTCTATCTACCCCTCCATATTCTTAATTGAGGATTTAAATTTCAGCATTTACTTACTGTTCTCCCTTCCCCTAGGTCCTTGATCAAAGATGCTACAGTCGTGCCTTTCTTTGGGTTAAGGTTTCCCTTTTGCTATTATTGCTTTGTTATTTCCTTTATGTTATTTCCTTTCTACAATTTCTTTTTCTCTAATATCCTTTCCCCCGATCGGTGGACTGTAAGCTACAGCAAAGGGTCCATGGTCAAAGTCATTATTATTATACTCCCCTTCCCTCGATCTAGAGCTGACACTCGGATCACTTCCCTTTTCCTTTTATTTTTATTGTTCGCGTTTTTTTTCTTGTCTTTTATTTATGTGTTGGTTATGTTTGCTTTATTTTTCGTCTTAATTCGACTACATTAGATGTATGGATTAGGATCATTTAGTTTAGTTAATTAGTTAACAAAAATTGAATCATTCCATTCTCACATTACCATTAAGGAGTTGAATTCTAGGTGGCATATCTGCCTGAGATCGACCTGTTAACTACACAATACTGTGCGCTTGTAGTTATTTTATTTTGCAAACAAGTTTTTGGAGCCGTTGCTGGGGAGATATTTATCCATTTTATTTTTCTCATTCTTAGGTAAATCGAAGTGTTTTTAAAATTTAATAAAAAAAAAATTCAAAGATATTACTCTTAACTTGAGTAGAAACAAAAATGTATAATAGTCCCCCACTCTACTGCAGAATCCCCAGGATTCGATTGTAGGTGGCTCTAAAGACTATACGGATTCTCTTGCTGTCAAACTTATAAAGCGCTCAGCTATACGGCAATCTTACAGCTTTGGAATCATTGTTTCAATCTTTGCGGTGGGGAAATCCATTACTTTCCCTTTTGTTTATGGTTTTATTTTATTTTATTTTCTTCTTTAATTCCTTTATTTAATAATATAAAAAAAATAAAAAAACACTCATCTTTCGTAAGAGCTTTTAATTGCATTAAGAGGTTAGTGCATGCGTGTCTGGACTTGTGATTCCACCAATCGACTTGTCTGAGTATCTGCCTTGACCATGGGAATCATACCTCCACCTAAGAGTCTTAAGGATAGATTTTACCCAACTCGATCTGCACAACCCTCCTGTATATGTTTACCTGATGTAAGGAGTAACAACTTTGAACTTAAACCTAGTTATCTGTCTATGTTACCCCAATTTCATGGGTTGCCTGATCAAGATGCATATTTGTTTCTTAGGGAGTTTGAGGAGGTTTGTGTCAAAAAGTGGCTTTATAGCCTACCTTTGGATAGCATTACCACATGGGAACAATTCACTGTACTATTCTTGAAGAAATTCTTTCCTTTCTCCAAGATGAATAAAATAAGAAATGACATTCTTCTATTTCATCAAAAACCCAATGAGTCCTTTCTAAGGGCCTGTTTGGTTACATGAGTCTGGAGATTTCAAATACCTAGAGAATTTCAAATCTATAGATTTCAAATCTATGGAGTCATAATTTATAAAATTAAATGTTTGGTTGTGGAATGCAATTTCTAGATTCATCCTAAAAAATTATTTGATCGACGTGATTTTTGTGAATGTGTAAATGTATAGCTTTTTCGAAATCTCTGGATTTCACCCCTTACCCATAAATCTACAGATTCATGTTTTTAGTGTAAAAAGGTGAATCTCTAGATTTCATGAATCTAGAGATTTTTACAACCAAACGGGTATAATTCTCAGATTCACGAATCCAGAGATTTCAAATCTCTGGATTCATGTAACCAAACAGGCCCTAAGGTAATGGACAGGTTTCAAAGCCTTCTCCAAGAATGCCCTCACCATGGTTTAGAATTGTGGCACTTATGCCAAATAATTTATGAGGGTATCGATTATCAAACTAAGCAACTTTTGGAATCTATGTGTCCCACAGGATTTACATCGTTCACTGATGATTCCAAAGCTTGGGAATTTTTTTTCGACCTAGCAGATAGAACTAGAGAATGTGAGTCAACCCAAGAATCTGAAAGGACCTGTAGGGGATATTTTGTGAATAGCCAAGTTCATAAGGATGCACAAATAGATAGTCTTTTGAAAAAGTTAGAGACTTTGGTAATAAAAGCTGCACCACCACCACCAAGTCAAGCACATTTTATTTACAAATCTATTGCTATGTGTGCATGGTGTCAGTCTCCTACACACGTAATTGAGGAATGCCCTAGTTATTCTGGAGGTCAACCTGAAAATGTCAGTGCGATGTTCCCAAACCTGTACAGTAACCACGTACAATCTTGGGTGGAAGAGTCATCCTAACTTTTCATGGTCTCAAGGGCAAAACCAAAATGTATTAAGCAAATATTCCACACAAAATCAATTTGGTGCTCCTCAAAAACAAAGTGCACAATTTTTTCATAATCAAAATGTCCAGTTCCCTCAAGCCCCAAATTTTCAAAATGCCAATTTAGCTAGGCCTGTCAATCCACCTATTGTGCCTTATATGCCTCTCACTGCACAATCAATACTTGGTTTCAACAGAGGTAATAATCCAAATTTTTCTCGTCTCTCTACCTTAGAGAAGAATATGGAAGTACTTTCTAGCACCTTCATGACTTCTATGCATAATATGGAAAGACAAATTTCCACTTTTGTAAGTGCTTTGTCTGAGCGAGAAAAGGATAAAATGCCTAGCCAACCTGAGTTAAATCCTAGGATTTAGATTCAGCAAAGACCATCAAATCTACCAAACCAAGTCAATCAAGTTGAATCCTCCCCTTCTTTAGCTTCAATAAATTCTGTGTCTGCATTGCGAAGTGGGATAGGGTATTTAACAGGTGAGTTACATATTAATGAAAAGAGCAAGATTAGTGACCACTGTGATGAGGAGAATGTTCAAGTATCTCCTAATGAGGGTTTGTCTGAGAAACCCATAGAAGTTGAGGATGAGCCAATTACTGTAGTGGTACCTAAGTTTGATGAACCACTAGTTGAAACTATGAGAAAAGAGCAAATTTCAAATGAGAGTCCTTATGTTCCTAAAACCCCTTATCCCAGCCGTCTAGTTAATAAGAAGAAGACTACAACTATGGAGAACTTTTTTGATGTCTTCAAAAAGGTAGAAGTGAATATCCCTCTTTTAGATGCCATATCCCAGATCCCCGCCTATGCAAAAGTGTTGAAAGATCTATGCACTCATAAAAGAACCACTAGCGTTCCCAAAAAGGCATTCTTGGCAGATAACATCAGTTCCATAATTACTCAACCTGTAGCAGCCAAGTATAAGGATCCAGGGAGCCCTACCATAGCTTGTGTCATAGGCAATACACACATTGTACATGCTTTACTTGATCTTGGTGCAAGTGTGAATCTTTTGCCTTACCAAGTTTATAAGCAACTAGGATTGGGAGAATTGAAAGCAACTAAAACTACTCTTCAGTTGGCAGATATGTCAATTAAGATCCCTAAAGGGATGGTTGAAGATGTTTTATTGAAGGTAGGAGAATTTATTTTCCCAGTTGATTTCATTGTGTTAGATATTAAACCTTTTTCAATCAAAGATGAAATCGCAATAATTCTAGGAAGACCATTTTTGGCTACTAGTAATGCATTAATCAATTGTCTAAATGGCCTCTTACAGTTCTCTTTCAGCAATCGAACTGTGGAGTTTAATATGTTCAGGATTGGGAAACAACCACAAACTGAGGAAGAAATCAATATGCTTGAGGAGTCTTTGGATTTTCCTAATGATTTGATTACCAACTTTGAGATTGATTTTGAATACGAATTTCAAGAATGTTTGAATATGTTGGAAGATGATAGTGAAACCTTCTTTTCTGAAGTCTCAAGTTTTCACATACCTTTGGAGCCTATTAAACCCCCATCCATCTCCAACTCCATCAACATTCCCAAACCCTCAATAATTGAACCCCTTAAGCTAGAATTGAAAGAGTTGCTTTCTAATTTGCAGTTTGCTTTCTTAGAACAAGATAATTCTTTTCCTGTCATTGTTGTCTCTGATTTAACTTCTCACAAAGCAGAAGAGTTAATCATACTGTTGAATGATAATAGAGACGCATTGGGTTGGTCTATGACTAATATCAAAGGTGTAAGCTCTTCCATTGTACAATCTCATATTCATCTTATGAAGGATGCCAAATATTTTAGAAAACCTCAGCGTATGATGAGTATTTTCTTTGACATTGTGAAGGTTTTTCTTAAAGTCTTTAGGGATGCCTTTTCTATTCATGGTTTTTCTTATTTGGAGTGTCTTCCCCATCATACATTGATATTGAAGATAAGACTAAAGCTTCTCATGATAAGAACATCTTGACTGAAAGGCATACCCCTCATTTGTCTTCCTTGTTTATCTTTTCATGCATGCATTGTGGACATTGCATTACTTAAGTGTGGGGGGAGAAAACCATCTTTGTGAATTTAACTTTGACTTTTGGTTAGTGTACATGCTCTTTCAATTGCTATGATGTGTGAAATGAGAGTGATTTTGGTACCCATCATGAACACATAAAAACCCTGTTGAGAGGAAGGTAAGTTATATGTATGTTGAGATAAGAATTTCCTTAGAAAAATAAGAGGCCCTTAACTTGAGGTGTTGGACCATTTATGGATTTTGTGGGTCCTTGTTTCTTTGGCTAGGAGTTGAGACCAAATTTCAAAAAGAAGTGAAAAAAAAGAGAGTAGAAAGTAAAAGTTGAATTCCTTGGAACTAGACAGGGCACTCCAACTTAGGAATTGAGGTGACTTGATCGAAACTCTTAGGAATGAGGTTATTGAAAAGAACTCTTGTATCACTGTCTATGTGGGCATATGCAAAGCAAAGCTACAAAGTAACTTGGGTTTCTGGTGTTTGCTCCACCATGACATTCAAGCCAACCGTAGTGGAGTAAAGTAGAGTTCACTACTCAAAAGAAAGAAGAAAGAAAGAAGAAAAAAAAAAAAGAAATAAATTCAAGTGTCATCAATGCCTTGGTAGAAATGTTTGGTCAAAAATACTTCAAAACCTTAGTCCTTAGTCCTCTTACTCTATTAGTGGTTTTGCTTAAAGGAGAGGGTGTTCTTGAAAGATATAAGGTGAGTCTTTGATTGAGATATATGCTTAGTCTCAAGAATCAATATGGGGTAATAAAGTTCAAGTGTGGGGGGTCTTAAATCAATGGTGAGAAAAATTGTCATAGCTATTGATTCTGTATAAGTACTTACCAATTGTAGAGTTGAAATTTGCAATGTTTTATTTTGAACTGAATTGGAATTTTGGATGTATATTCTCTGCAAACATCCACGAGACAAAACTCGTCCTCTAGGGGTAACTTAGTGGTTTAAAGGCTTGTTGCACATGCTAAGTGTAACCGTGATTCCTACGAAAGTGAGTTATGATTTATTTTGTTGCGTTAGTTTCTTACCTTCATTTGTATTTTTCTTTTATTCTTGCTTGAGGACAAGCTTAGTCTAAGTGTGGGGGAATCTGATGAGCACATTTATGTGTGAAATCTTAGGGCATAAGGCATGCATTTTACACACTTTGAGTAAAGCTACCTTGCATATTATGTTGTTTTTGCAGATTTTATGATTTTTAAGGACTGGAGTGAATATCTGAAGTTTTGGGTATTAAACATGCGATTTTACACGTCAAGAGGTCCGTTCAAATTCTCAAGTGTGGAAATGGGCCTGATGTGGAGCATGATGGGCTAAGAATGCAATTATGGGCCAACTCCAAAATATCTTGTAAAATTAGATTCGGATTTTTATTTCATTTTTCTTTATTGTAATTGAATGAATGTATGGGGCCCACAAGTAGTCAAAGACTAGGATTTTCTATTTTTTTAGAAGATTTTATTTTGTTAGATTTTTTTATTTCTCTAGTTAGTTTTTTTCTCTCTCTTCCCACTTTCTATTATTTTCACTATTTTATTTTATTTTCTTTCCTTAATTAACCCAAAATCGTTTTTCCAAAAATATGGATTTTCTTCCTTCTTTCCTTCTTCCACTTTTTCTCCACGTGAAGTCAAGTTTAATTTTATTTATTTATTTAATTCTCCACTTACTCTCTTCTTCTTCTTCTTCTTCTTCTTCTTATTTAATTTAATTTTATTTATTTATTTATTTATTTTTATTATTATTATTATTATTATTATTATTATTATTTTATTCCCTTGTTTGTAAATTATTCTCATTCTCCTATAAATATTACCTCCCCTCTTTGGTCTAGTCTGACACTTCACTTTCTCTTTTGTTTACTTTAGTCTGACACTTTTATTTTCTCTTTAGTTTATTTTAGTCTTGCACTTTCTATTTTCTTTAGCTTGCTCTAGGTTTTCTCTAGTTCTTTGATTACTTTGTGGGTTCTAATACTAGATTGAATGTTTAGGTATTAATGTTTTGCAAGGAAGATTGAAGTTGTGCAATTTTTCTTTTATGCAAGGGTAATTCCTTTAGTTTTATCAATGCAATTGCAAGTTCAAGTTCAAGTTCAAATTTCAAGTTTGAGGATTCACTTTCTCTCTGGGTCTAGCAATTGCCGATCTAGATTATTCTAGATCTGGTTGTTAGGGTTGGTTGCGATTCGAATTGTTTGTTCAAGTTTTTTTTTGGAGATTCAAAAATACAAGTAAGTAAGATTTTTCAACAATCTTTTCTCCCCCCTCCATTCCCGCTTCTATCTACCCCTCCATATTCTTAATTTAGGATTTAAATTTCAGCATTTACTTACTGTTCTCCCTTCCCCTAGGTCCTTGATCAAAGATGTCTACAGTCGTGCCTCTCTTTGGGTTAAGGTTTCCCTTTTTCTATTATTGCTTTGTTATTTACTTTATGTTATTTCCTTTCTGCAATTTCTTTTTCTCTAATATCCTTTCCCCCGATCGGTGGACTGTAAGCTACAACAAAGGGTCCATGGTCAAAGTCATTATTATTATACTCCCCTTCCCTCGATCTAGAGCTGACACTCGGATCACTTCCCTTTTCCTTTTATTTTTATTGTTCGCATTTTTTTTATTGTCTTTTATTTATGCGTTGGTTATGTTTGCTTTATTTTTCGTCTTAATTCGATTGCATTAGATGTATGGATTAGGATCGTTTAGTTTAGTTAATTAGTTAACAAAAATTGAATCATTCCACTCTTGCATTACCATTAAGGAGTTGAATTCTAGGTGGCATATCTCCTTGAGATCGACCCGTTAGCTACACAATACTGTGCGCTTGCGGTTATTTTATTTTGCAAACAATACTCATTAGAGGCCATTTGTTGGTAGGGTTGCAAATAGCTAGACTTGGGCTCACGGGCGCTCAAGACCTGTGAGTGAGAGGACGTGAGAGCTTCCCGTCTATTATTTGTGGAAGACCAATAGGGTTGATGAGTTCATAGTCAGGGACTATGTTGACTCTAGTGTGAAGGATACCGGAAAGGATTGCCAGGGGCGAGGAAAGGAAATATCTGGATCTGACTTGATACGACTGAATAGATGAGTTGCATTGGGCTAGGCTTTACCGTGACATGTGTAATACTTATACCAAATGGTGATGTGAGAGAGTGGTGACTTAACCCCCAGCCATGGATTGTCCCGAGGGATGTAGGACCCATTGCCTACCAGAGTCGGGTGATCGGATCTACCCAAGAAAAGTATGGTGCTATGACTTAAAGCATGTCTACCACAGAGACTAGCATACATAGAGTTAGATTCATATTTGCATCATCTGTTTCATATCATCTTGCATCATGTTATGTTTTGTATCATGTATATGTGTTATTATGGAATAACTTGCCTTGCTGAGTTCTTTTGAACTCACTCCTTTTGTGCAATGTTTTGTTAGACTATCCTACATGTGTTGAAGAACTTGATGGCCCCACTATGAGGAGACCAATGATGAAGCATACTACCCTCCGGGTGTTGGCTACTACAAATATTACTCTAAAGATCCCACGGGTGATTATGCTACTGATGCGTCAAAAATCTGCTCAGCCCTTAGATCTCCTGTGGATGACTTGCATAAACGAACGTCAGATATGGCCCGACCGTTGGGGTCGGGAGTCCACCTCCGAAGGCTAAGTCAGTTGATGAATTGATCATAAACGGCTCTGCTTGAGCACAAAGCTAAAGAATAAATGATGAGAATACGATTTAGATTGTATTTGTTTTTTTTTTTTTTTTTATCTCTACCTTGTGGGTAGGTGATGTCTTATATAGTGTGTACCTTCGAACCTCCTTCGTTGGATGTATTTGAGCCTTCTTCGGATAGCCGTCAGATCTTAACGAATAGATCCTTTTGAGGTTTGGCTAATAGATAACTCCTTTGATAATATGATCGTTATATGGTAGTTATCCATATGATAACGATCGATATCTTGGGCAAATGTTGCTAACCGTCTCCTTGATGATTAGTCCATTCCGATTATAGCGGATTCGGGCGTATTTGCCGACTGAGTCAGTTTACTTCCTCCGCAAGCTACCTTTTGAACCCGGACCGCTCGGAAGCGAGTTGATTCCTTTTGTCCCGACCGGGGTCGAGGGTCGAACCAAGGATGAACTCGGTTCGATTATATTTTCTCCGTATCACGAGCCCCCCAGACCAAGCGTTCGGGCAATTCCGAGGGCTTCGTTTTGAACTTGACTTATCTGTTGAAAGAGGGCTTTGCATAATCCTCAGCTTATTAAATGTCGTATCACATTTAATGCGGCTGTATTGCTTTTTTGTCGAGCATCGTGAATATTTTCACTTTTTGTGGGGGTGACGCCAAGTGTCCCCTGCAGCCGAAATCATCATCGCTCATGAAATCGAAACGACGGTTTCTGAATGCTTGTTTTTGATTCGTGAGTTCAAACTTTCGAACCGTCTTCAAATCACGATCGTTGATGTTGGATCCATCTCAATCGTACACGTCCCCGATCATCCGTGTGAGTGCTTAAAAGCGGTTCGTTGTCTTCGTAGGTTTCATTCTCTTTATTTGGAATTTTGAAACTTCGTCGTCTTCTGCACGCTCTAACGAGCTTTTCACCTGTAAGGGTTCTGCTTCACTGATTCAGTAAGTCTACTAACTCCTTTGTAACCTTTACTATCGTCTCCAATTTCTTTTTTTGTTAAAAACCACAACCAGACCATTGCAGTAATGGAAGGCGGTAGGGTTTCTTTTGAAATTCCTTTTGAACATAGGGCCGGTAAGGGCGACTTTGGTGATGAGGCCCTCGCTTCTGTCCCTCATGAGCAGTCAGATAGTGACAAGAAAACCTTAACTGCTCTTTGGCGTGACTTCGAAGAAGTTACCAACAAAAAAGAGCAGAAGAAAGTGTTGAGGCTCCTTCTGCGCTTTCCGAGTCTGGACCATCCAGAACTCCAAAGGCGATTGTCGAATCTTCTGGGCAGTCCAAACAACTTATCAAGTTGACTGATGAACCTAGTTCTTTTCCCTCCTCCTTTACTGAGGAGAACCTTCCTTCGGCCATCGAACGCTTCAACTTTCCTTCTTCATACCACCTTAGAGCCCCCACTCCTGATGAGAGGGTTAATTCGATCCTTCCTAGTGAATTTTCCCTGTATATAGATACTCAGGAAAGCGGAGTTCGCTTTCCCTTCTTCAATACTTTGTTTTCTGCCATTCTGAATCATTGGGAGATTTGTCCTGGCATGCTCCTTCCCAATAACTGGCGTCTCATCGTTGGCTTTCTGGGTTTATGTTTCGAACTTGGCATCACACCTTTTCTTCCTCTTTTTGTACATTTTCATGTCATGTCTCTTTGTCACATCCACCCAGCTGGTACCCTACCTAGCATACCCGAGTGTGTGATCCAGCCCCAAAGATCAAGTATCGAGGAAATCATCCTCCCACATAAACAATAACATAATCATGAACATAAATAATCAATATGCAAAGCAAAGTATAAATGATAGATCCAAATAAGGAAGGAATAAAGTTATATATCATCAGAGTACGAAAGGTAACAATAATGTCAAAATCATAAAGTAAAGTGAGGCGGAATCTCACTCTACCAAACATAGCGGAATAGTAGTTCAGAGAGAAAAAGGAAAATAGATTAAAACTAATCCCAATAACAAGTGCAATGAGTAACTAAATCGTTATCAATCTTATAGAGAACATCTTTATAAGTGTAAATCTAAAAAATAGCACATGGATGCTTCCATTCAATCGACGGACTAAGCATTGTACGTAGCATGACCACCCGAGGAATCTTCAAGGTAATCGTCGTAACCGCAATCACCTTCTTGGAAATATGTCTCCTCTCCTTGTGCTTCTTCACATGAGCAATCATAATATTCTGAGCCTGTAGAGAAATCTAACAAGACATAGCACAAAAGGAGTGAGTTTCAAAAGAAACCCAATAAGGCAGTTAAATTCATAATAACAAAAATGGCAGGATTCCAAAGCAAAACACGAATACAATATGGTATAAGACATCTCTCCTTTCCAAACCATACCTAATCAATCTCAATCATCAATCAATCGCATCACAAGTATAGTAACTCCCCATATGGAAAGTAATCAAGAACATGATCCAGCTCATATATATAATTGGCAAGTAAAGTCATACTTAAACTAAATAATATAAACAAGTATGCTACTGTGATTAGAGTAGTTGCATCAGTAGTACATCAATATAAGAATCTACTTATGGAAATAAATCAGAATATTCAAATATGGAAATTAAATCATGCAATCTATGTAATTAAAGAAATAACTATCCTTACCTTAAATAATTCGTAAAAAATCCCGAGAATCAAGGAAGATCTTTTCTAAACTAGGAAGGGGATCCTAAACAATGTACATACCTTATTAGGAAAGATCTCCAGAAGATAGGAATCAAATCAACCAAAAATCAACCAAAACAGAGGCTACTGTCTTCATTGGTTGATTGATTGGTCTACTGACTCAGTCCACCAATCAGTCGACCAACAGAGTCAGTGACAGACAAAATCAGAGATTTCTGATCCAAAATCCGAATTTTGTGATTTGAACCGCCATCAAACAAGAAGGGAATTCTATGTTAGTGTATTGGTCTAAAGAGAAACTTAAAAACCTTAACAACATCAAGTCCTAAGGTCACAAATTAGGAAATAAAACTTACCATAAATAGATCAGTCATGGTTCTTGGAGAAATCATAGCAAATTCATGGAGGAAAAACTAAAGAATGAAAGATTACTAATTTGATAAAGAAATCATGGAAAACATGTATAGAACTTCTAGAAACACAGATCTTAGATTGAAGAACTTTGAATCTAAAAAGGGAAAGAAGATGAAGACATAGATTCCTCCAAAAGCAAGTGATGTTCTTGGTTAAGAACATCCATCAAGCCTTAAATCCTTTGGAAAAGGTAGAGAGATGAGTAGAGTGATGGTTGCAACAGAGATGCAACATCAACCCCACTGTTTTCAGTCAGAAAAGGAAAGAAAAACTACAGAAAACCTAAAATGGAGAAGAGAGGAGGATGATCACATACCTTGTGATGTAAATGCAAGAGAATTGACGAAGATCCAACAAGAAAACCACCAAGGATGCAAGGGAGATGACTTGGGAGAGCTCTGGTTCGTTCCAGGGAGTTTGGAGGCACAAAAGACGAATTAGACTCGAAGTTGGGCTTAAATAGAGTAGCCAAGACCTAATTCAGCAAAACAAATCTCATTGGTCGATTGATTAGTCGACTGGCCCAGTTGACCAAGCATTCAACCAATCAGGACAGCAGGGCCAAAGTAGGGAATTGAAGGCCCAGATCAAATCAAATCTTGAAGGGGTTTTGCACACACACAAAGTGGCTTACCTAGTATGTAGAAATGCCTTCGAACCAAATCAGATAATACTCCAAGTGTGAAATCCAGCCCAAATCTAGCCCAGGGCACCCTATTTATTTTGGGTGAAGAAATACTTGTTTAATATTAGACCTTGATGTTAGACCGTGATTTCTGTGTTTTTATCTTTGAAAGCCTTAGGAGGTTATGTCCGACCTTTTCCTTAGTGTAGATCCATGTCCCGAAATGATGGGAGTTGTCCTTGTGGGCCCTCTTTATGGAAGACATGGTGTTTGACCCGAAGTGGGGGAAATAGAGACTTGTGGACCCTTTTGATTAATGATTTGGTGTCGGAGCCCAAGCCTTTGGACATTGTCGATGATGCCCCTCACTTGAGAGCATCGTCAGTGTTAGTTTTGAATCTGCAGCCTGAAGAAGGTGAGCTTAGTTGGTGGACCTAATGAACTCCCATGCCCAATCCGAAGGTATTTTCCGAAACTAGACTTCTTGATGGACTTGTAGAAGAAGACCCCACTCAATTTGACCCCATATAACCCTCCAAATCCCTGTCCGAAGTTGCTGAACTATGTTTGGCCAATCCTGCCTGCGCATTGATGAAGATTGAATTATTTGAAGTAACTAACAAGCTCCAATTCTTGATCCGAAGGTATTTCTGGAAACTATACTTCTTGATTGACTTGTAGGAGAAAACCTCACTCAATTTGACCCAGTATAGCCTTCCGAATCCCTGTCCGAAGTTTCTGTTCATGTCTTGGTCGACTGTTGGTCGACTGACAGTCAACCAAGCCAGTCAACCAAGAGATGGTAACACCCCTGTACTCGGCCGAAGTGATCCGTTTGACCTCCGATTCGATTGCTTTCTTCTCTGATGTTACTTGTGTGTTGTCTAGGGTACAAACACTGACTTTTGGGCTATTCTATGTGATCTTTGGGATTAGTTTCGACTCGATTAAGGTAAGGATGGTTATCGCCATAAATACGTAGGCTATGTACTTATGCCTTGATTTTCATAACTTGGTGAACATGGTCTCTTTATTACTTGTGAACATCATAGGACTGTTATACATGCTCTAGAACAATAGTATTGTGATTTCATATATTCTTGCTACAATGATTAATTATTATTGCCACTTATACTTATGATGAATCATTTCAATATTATGAGTGAACTTCTGCTATGATGATGTATCAAATGTATGTGAGATGTTGGACTTGAGTATGTGGTTGCTTAGGTATAACTTGGGATTGGGGAGTGTTCTATTGACACTTCTGTCCTTGGGCATCGGAGGGAATAGTATGGGATGTTCTCCGAAGGTGCCCATCGACACTTTCCTGGGTTATTGGATAACATACATAGGATTGTCTAGTTGTATGGCTAGGATTATCCTTATCGTATCAAACCCAAATCGGAAGGGCATTGAGACCGAACGACCCGTGGTAGGGTATGGTTTGATGGGCGCTCAAGACCAATAACCACCCCGTGAGAGGACATAAACCATATTGGGGATACCTGAAAGGGGCCATTTATTGGTAGGGTTGCAAATAGCTAGACTTGGGCTCACGGGCGCTCAAGACAGGTAACCAACCCGTGAGAGGATGTGAGAGCTTCCCGTTTACTATTTGTGGATGACCAATAGGGTTGATGAGTCCGTAATCCGGGATTACGCTGACTCTAGTGTGAAGGATACCGGAAAGGATCGCCGAGGGCGAGGAATGGACGTATCTGGATCTGACATGATATGACTGAGTAGATGACTTGGATTGGGCTAGGCTTTACCTTGACATGCGCCAATACTTAGACCAAATGGTGATGTGAGAGAGCGGTGACCAAAACCCCAGCCAAGGTTGTCCGGAAGGTTTCTGAACCGAATTCCCACCGGCTTGAGTGATTGAGACCTACCCAAAGAAGTATGGTGCTATGACTTAAAGCATGTCTACCTTAGAGACCAGCATTCATAGAGTTAGAACCATACTTGCATCATGTGTTTCATATCATATTGCATCATGTATGGCTTGTATCATATGGCTTATGTTTTATGGAATGACTACCTTGCTGAGTTCTTTTGAACTCACTCCTTTTTGCAACATATTTTGTTAGACTTTTCTACAGGTACTACTACGTTGTTCGTGACGATCCAACACTCTGAAGACCAAGTTGGTACTCGTACCACACTGGTGGCAGTGAACACGTTGATAAAGACTAGCAGTCCGAGACTGATATTTGTTAGGAGCAGATTCGGCCTGGCTTAGTTTCTTATGATTTTGTTATTTAGGAAACATTGTATAAGCTAGAAGAAACTGTAGTTTAGTTGCTTACCTTTCCTTTCCCTTCTTTTAAGAACTGGTTGTAACCTGCACCTTATCTCGATCTATCTTCCGTTGTTATTGTAGAATGGGTTTCTGCTTCATTTCAATTTTGATTAATTATTTTATTAGTATCTTTCTGCACTCTGATGCTCTTTGTGATTCTTCTGAGATTCTTCCTTGACTTTTATTATTAAGTTAATTGAAAATTTTGATTTGTTCCTGCTTTTGATTTAATTATTGTGCTAAATGGATATGATCGTTCCTAAACTTGATCTTTTGGGCTGTGGATCACTCCACCGGGTAATCCAGATAGGGTACCCTTAGGGTGGATGTGACACCAAGTCCATCAACTAATCCCATCTTCATCAGGGTGCAGTTTCCTTTTCAGTTTCGAACAAGTTTCCATAAATGGAACACTGTCATCAACTTCCATGGATTATAAGCCGGACACCAAATCTTCCACTGAGATTGTCACATCCACCCAGCCGGTACCCTATTTGGCATACTCGGGAATGTGATCCACAGTCCAAGGATCAAGAATCGAGGGACCATGCCTCCCACATACACAATAACACAATCATGAACAATAAAAATTAAGGTAAAAGCAACAAATAATAGATATCATGAATAAGATAAGATTCAACTAATAAGAATGCGGAAGTATATAATATCAATGTGTAAGTGTAATCATAAGGACGAGAGAATAAGTGAAATCACTCTCTCAAAGCAGCGGAAATGTAGTAATAATCAAGTTAGTTACAATCCCATGTTTCAAAAAAGTAATCCAGAGAAAATTAATTACACATCCAAAGGTTACATAATAAACCAGGGAAATGGGGCACTAGACAAGGGTTTCTTCTATCCTAATGATCGTCTCCTCATAGGTGTGGATGAAGAAAGCCCAGCTCGGCTAGATGAGTGGATATAGGTCGAGGACTTGTTCCCCGGGCAGAGGTTACAGACGAGGAGCATTTCACTACTCCGATGGCGGAGTTTCTACACGAGCACTATTTCCATGATATACCGATCGAGCACGGACGATTGGTGGATGTGGATGATTTAGAGATATTTCGCATCCAAGAGAGATTGGAGGCTATGGATTGGCTTCACTTATACACTACGGCACAACCAGTCTATCCAGCTCTTGTTAGGTACTTCTATAGACTTACCATATAGAGGATGATCCACAGGATGGTTCTAGGATTGTCATGGATTCTATGGTTGGAGGTAGGGAGATCAGCTTCACTACCAGGACATTGGCTCGCATCTTGGATGTCCCAATTGTACGAGATTCCCGTTGGTGGATTCCCGCTGGTACAGACATCACAGATGTTCTTCTTCCCTACGAGGTATATGAGGTATGCATGACTCTATGGGTTGACATTAACTTCTATACGCCCCGGTGTGGTACCGCGATGCGTCCTTCAGCTCGGGTTATCGCTCATATCGTCGGGCGAAACATCCTTCCGAAGGCAGGGCACCATAGCAAGGTGTCAACGATGGAGGCACTGGTTATCTATAGCATGTATACTGGAGTGCAGATCGATTTAGCATACATTATGCAGAATGTTATGATTGATCGGGTTGAGTTTCCTGGGGATAGGAACTTGGCTTTCGGTCGACTCTTGACTCGTGTTTTTGAGCACTTTGATGTGGACTTAGAGCATACACCCATGATTCAGGGTCGAGACTTAGGTGAGAACATCGGCTCATGGTCGATCAGGAAGATGGGGCTCCATGATGCCGTCAGATCAGAGGATGAGGATGACATCGATGATCCATCGGGAGATGATAGTACTGATGATGATGATGATGATGATGATGATGGTGATGACGATGATGAGCATGGTGAGGATGACGATCAGGGTCATGATGAGGCTCCGAGACATGAGGAGGTTCCCACTCCACGATTCACTGAGGTCGGAGGTCCATCTCATGTGACTTCTGAGGCTCCAGATGTGGCTTCTCATCAGCCATCTATTTACTCTATACTTGAGAGGATCGAGGCTTGACAAGAGAGGATAGAATTACACATGTGCACCCTTGGTGAGAGGTTTGCACGACTGGAGGAGGAATTCAGATCTAGGAGGGGTCAGACAGATCGTCGGAGTCGATCACCTATATAGATAGTACTAGGAATTTTCTTTTATGCTATCTTGGATGTATCTCTTTTCCAGACTTGTAAAATTCCCTTATGTGATTAATGAAGATCAGTTACTTTGTTTATATTATTGTGTCTTATTCATGAATCAAATTATGCTTCAATATTTTAGTTTCTAATCCAGGTTATCTATTATTCGCTTCTAAGAGTACTTGAGTCACTTTTGGATCTGTGACTCGGAATGTTCCGTCACCGTTTCTGTGGTCGGGGTTCCACTTGATCTTGGGCTCTGATACCAATCTGTCACATCCACCCAGCCGATACCCCATTTGGAATACCCTGGAATGTGATCCACAGTCCAAGGATCAAGATTCGTAGGTCCATGCCTCCCACATACACAATGACATAATCATGAACAAAGATAATCAAAGTAAAAACAATTAATACTAAGTATCATGAATAAGATAAGATTAAATAAATCAGAGTGCGGAAGACAGATAACAATAAAGTGTGAACATAATCATAAAGGTGAGAGAAGGTATGATAACCACTCTCTCAGAGCAGCGGAAAAGAAGTGTGATTAAGTTAATTACAAGTTCAAGTATCTAAAGATAATCCAAAACAAGTTAGTTATATAACCAAAGGTTCCATAAATACACCAGAGAAATGGGGCACTAAGCTAGGGTTTCCTCTACTCTAATAACAGTCTCCTCAATGGTACGGATGAAGTAAACCCAGCTTTGCCGCTCCCTCACAACCGTGGGGCTAACCCTGGTGCGGATAGTAATCCTCCTCGGCACCAACACTCGGATCTTCACAGATGCCACTACCCGAAGGGTAGTATGCAGAATCATAGTCAGTCTCAAAGGGGGTGCCATCGTAGTCTTCGGTACTTGTAGGATAATCTACATTTGTACAAAAGGAATGAGTTCGAAGAACTCAGCAAGGTAGTTATTCCATAATTAGAAATCATACACATACAGAACATATATAATGCAATGTGATATGGAACATATGATGCAGTATGATTCTAACTCTATGAATGCTAGTCATAGCACCATACTTCTTTGGGTGGTCATTCACTCCCCCTCAATCATACAAGATATCTTGGGTCTGCCAGGGAAGTTCGATAAAGTCATCTCAAAAACCATGGTAAGGGAATAGGTCACCACTCTCTCACATCACCATTTGGTATAAATCTGGCGCATGTCCACAAGTAAAGCCTAGCCCAATGCAAGTCATCTACTCAGTCGGTCAAGTCAGATCCAGATACGTCCATTCCTCACCCCGGCGATCCTTTCCGGTATCCTTCACACTAGAGTTAGCGAAATCCCAGATTTTGGGATTTCGGACTCATCAACCCTATTGGTCATCCACAAATAGTAAACGTAAAGCTCTCACGTCCTCTCATGGGTTGGTTACCGGTCTTGAGCGCCCGTGAGCCCAAGTCTAGCCATTTGCAACCCTACCAATAAATGGCCCCTTTCGGGTATCCGTAGCATGGTTTATGTCCCCTACCGGATTGGTTACAGGCCTAGAGCGCCCATCCAACCATACACTACCACGGGTTGTTCGGTCTCAATGCCCTTCCGATTCAGGTTTGACACGACAAGGATAAACCTAGCCAACCAACTAGACAGTCCTATGTATGTCATCCAATAACCCGGGAAAGTGTCTATAGGCACCATCAGAGAACATCCCATACTATTCCCTCCGATGCCTAAGGACAGAAGTGTCAATAGAACACTCCCCAATCCCAAGTCAATACGTAAGCAATCACATATTCAAGTTCATCATCTTTCATGCATCCCATGCATCTTATCATAAAATTTAAATCATGATATTGAAATGAATCATCATAAACATAAGTAAACAAGAATAGTGAGGTAACATGACAAAAGTATGAAGATATCAATACTACTGTTGTTCTAACACATATATAACAGTCTTATCAAGATTTAAAAGAAATCAAAAGGTTCTATTCATAATCAAGAACATAAATCATAAGTTGGTGATCTATATATTTATGGAGATAATCATCCTTACCTTGGGTTGAATTGATGATGAATTGAGAGTACCAAGAAATAGTCCAAAATAATTGTTAAGGCCCTAAACAAACATCAATAATAAGTTAGAGAAGAAATTAGGAAGATTGGATATCAATTGGATCAAAACTGGCCAAGGTTGCTGTCAGCAACAACTTTGGTCCACCAAAATTTCCTTCGGGACAGAATGATGGATTTTGGGTGTTTTCATCCGAAATTGGTTTTCCGGTGTTCGGATCAATCTGAAACTTGGAGGAACACTTAACAACAGTAGTAGGACACTATAAGTCAAGAAATTTACCCAATCCAATGGTCCAAACAAAAAGCCCCAAATTGAGCTAACAAGTTCAAGTGACAAACATCATGGCATGAGTTGGGATTGATTGCTTTGTCGTGGAAATGGCATGTAATAGCTAGGGGAACTAATAGAATTTCGATTAAAATCATATAGAAGTGATAAACATGAACATAGCATGCCCTACAACTCAGTTTGGTACAAAATGACATGATGTTAATAGAAAAATAGAGGAATACATATGTTAGGCATGAGGTGGAGGCATAGCATCAATGGATGGCTAAGAAACTCATAGGTTAATCATGTGTAGACACTTGGAGTGGTGGTTGCAAGGTTGCAGCACCATTTCCAATGTCTCACCAGCAAGAAAGGAATAGAAAAGAGTAGAAAATGGTAGGATAGAGAGTGGAATGGTGATTCATACCTTAGTGTGGAAGAAGTAGACAAGAATCAATAGTAAACAATGAGTTTTGGATGAGATGCCCTTCACATTAGCCAAGGAGGTGCCTTGGGAAGCTCTCCCCACGATTTCAGGTGAGAAAATTATTGCACAAGGCTCAAGGCTCGAGGTCATAATAAATAGAATAGGAATATTCCATAGAATCTTTAACTTGGCAGACTGGGAAACTTTGGTCGATGGTATCGACCAAAAGGATCGGCCAAAATGTTTCTCAGCAGAAAAACATGTTTAGTTCAGCAACTTCAAGTAGGGATTTGAAAGGATATACAAGGTCAATTTAAGTGAGGTTTTCTTCCACAATTCAATCAAGAAGTCTAGTTTCGGGGAATACCTTCGGATTGTGCACAGGAGGTCATTAGGTACATCAACTAGATTAATCTTCTCCGATGCACAGACTTTCCTTAAACATTGATAATGCATTTAAGCAAGGGGTATCATCATCAATGTCCATAGGCTCAGTCTCCGAATCATGATCATCAATCAGAATGGTCCATAGGTCTCTTCTACCATCGCTTCGGGTCTTCGGACCTGAATACAACAGTGGATCCAGGTTAGGGTCAGGGTTAGAATAGGGCTGGATATTACAGTTATTCCATAGTTTAACATCATACAAATACAGATCATAACATAATGCAATGTGATATGAGACATGTGATGCAAATATGATTCTAACTCTATGAATGCTAGTCTCTATGGTAACATGCTTTAAGTCATAGCACCATACTTCTTTGGGTAGTCAGTCACTCTCCCTCAACCCATTTCGTATCTTGGGAATGCCGTGGTAATTGGGTAAAGTCATCTCAAAGCATGGTAGGGGAATCAGTCACCGCTCTTTCACATCACCATTTGGTATAAGTATTGGCGCATGTCACATTTAAGCCTAGCCCAATGCAAGTCATCTACTCAGTCGTATCAAGTCAGATCCAGATACGTCCATCCCTCGCCCCTGGCGATCCTTTCCGGTATCCTTCACACTAGAGTCAGCGAAATCCCAGATTACGGACTCATCAACCCTATTGGTCATCCACAAATAGTAAACGGGAAGCTCTCACATCCTCTCACGGGTTGGTTACCGGTCTTGAGTGCCCATCAAACCATACACTACCACGGGTTGTTCGGTCTCAATGCCCTTCCGATTCGGGTCTGACACAACAAGGACAATCCTAGCCACACAACTAGACAATCCTATGTATGTCATCCAATAACCCGGGAAAGTGTCGATAGGCACCTTCGGAGAACATCCCATACTATTCCCTCCGATGCCCAAGGACAGAAGCGTCAATAGGACACTCCCCAATCCCAAGTTATACTTAGGCAATCACATATTCAAGTCCATCATTTCTCATACATTCAATACATCTTCATGATAAAAGTTAAGTCATAATATTGAAATGATCCACCATGAACACAAGTAACAAGAATAATAAATCATTATGACAAGAGTATATGAATCGCAATACTACTGTTCTAAAACATGTATAGCAGTTCTATAATAATCAAAAGCAATTAAGAGACTATGTTCATTAAGTATAAGCATCAATCATAAGTTCATGGCCAAAGTGTTTATGGAGATAACCATCCTTACCTTAGGTTGAGTTGATGATGAATCGAGAATTATCAAGAAATGGTCCAAAAGTAATGTTAAGACCCTAAACAAACATCAATAATAAGTTAGAGAAGAAATCGGGAAGATCGGATGTTAAATGGGTCAAAACTGGCTAAGGTTGTTGTTAGCAACAACTTTGGTCAATGGTCTTAAAGAGGATCGACCAAAATGTCTTCGGGACAGAATAGTGGGTTTTGGTCCGAAATTGGTCTTCTGGGGTTCGGATCGATCCGAAACTTGGAGGAATGCTTAAGAACAGTATGAGGACACTACAAATCAAGGAATTAACATAATCCAATGGTCTAAATAGAAAGTCCCAAATTGAACTACTAAGTTCAAGAGACAAGCATCATAGCATGAATTGAAATTGATTGCATTGACATTGAAAAGGCATGCGCGCTACAACAAAAAGGGCATATAACCGCGGAATTTTCCGCAGTAAAATGTACCGAAATCTGTAGTAATAGCCTATAGCTATGGATTACATGTGGTTATTATCTGTCGCAACAAGCTCCGTCGCAAACACATTAGCTACACATAAAATACTGCATGTACAAGGTTGTCTATAGCTATGGTTTTTTAGTTACAGGTATTTCTGTAGCTATATCTATAGCTACGGATTGTTAGTTACAGATGTTTCCACATCCAACTTCTAGCTATACATATTGAAGCGACGGATATTTTTGTGGTTATATATCATCTAACTACGGAAAAAATAATTGTGGATGTTTTCGCGACTACCCTATAGCTACGAAAAACATAACCGTGGATGTTTTCGCATCTAACTTCTACCTACACATATTGTAGCGACAGATAATTCCATGGTTATATATCCTCTAGCTGCGGAAAGTTTAACTACATATGTAACTGCGGCTACCCTATAGCTACGAAAACTATAACTGTGGATATTTCGCGGCTAACTTCTAACTACACATATTGTAGCGCCAGATGTTTCCGTGGGTATATATCTTTTAGCTGCGGATGTTTTTGTATCTCACTTCTTGATATACACATTGTAGCAACTGACATTTCCGTGGCTAATTTATAGCTTCCGTATATTAACTACAAATATTTTTGCTACAATACTATAGGTGTGGAAATTTATTTGTAGGTATTTCCTCCATAATGAAAATGTAGCTACAGATTTTATTCTATAAATATATTCACAAGTCATCTATTGGTACCAATATTAGTGTGGATTGTCTTATAAAATTTATAACTACAAACTCTTTATAGATGCACAAATTAATAGGTATACATTTCTTTGCAACAATTGTATGGAAACAAAATATACATTTATTGAATTCATTATCATCTGAAATCCATACATATCAATTAAAAATAAATAAATAAAATAAATTATTTGTAATCCAACTTATTCAAACTAGAATAACTGCAAATTAAAACTTAAATCTAGATAAAAGTCTATGCTAAAGTTCAAAGTGTACTTAAAAAAAAAAACACAAGAATCAACTAGTCAATCTAAGCCTCTATGCTTTATGCTATGTGGAACTCTGCGGTGGTTAACTTCACTTCTTAATAAATCATCCTGCAATCAATATAAAAATATAAAAAAATTAAAAAATTAAAAAAAAAAAACAATTAATAATATTGTCATAAAAATTCATAAGAAACCCATAGCTTAGAGTATCGCATTACCTTTATAAGAACAAAATGCATCATTTCTTCTAGAAGAGTGATTTCCTTCGTAACTATTAAAGTGATTAAGCTCCTATCACAAAGATACAATATTTGCAAAATCAATTAAAATAAAAATCATTAAGTTTAAGGAATAAAAGAAACTTTAGAGATTGATAAAATTTTGGTAACATTACCTGTTCCTCAGATGAATAATCTTTTATCTGACAACCTGAATTTGATTGTTTAACAAACAACAAAATTATGTTGGCTTGAGCTTCTAACATATTAACTTTATTCTTCAAGAAAGTAACTTGTTCAAGATCATCTTCTCTTTTATTTTCCTTAGAGGCAAGCCTAGCTCCCAATCCTAGTCCTTGAATGCGTTTATGTTTATCTTTCTTAATACCTGAAAAAAGATGTCATTGTCTCAATTATTACTCTCGCCATTGCCTTGAGAGGCATCTATTTCTACTTTCTTTCCCTTAATTTTTTTCCTACAACTAACATATAAAAATATATATATCATACACATTTATTATGCTTGATTTTATTTGGAAAAAGAATTAGTTGGTTGGTATTTTGATAAAAAAAAAATATAATAAACGAAGGAAAACATACAATTGTTAATTGTGCAATCTCATGAACTGGACGTCCATCTGCATGTTCATGAGTGACTATGTACAAACTAGCAAAGTCTAGTTGTACTCCAATTTCTTTCAGCTGTTTTAACATTGTAAATATCACAGTTAAATATTTGATACTACAATATTTATGAATATATAAAATGTAAGAGTTCTATAGTCAGCGTTTTCAAATATTACCTTTTCATGGCGAATTCATACAAAACTCTTCTGACCTGCAGTATGTGGTGGACCTTGATTTTTACGATTATATTCTTGTTTCTTGTATTACGATCCTACAAGCAAAAATACTCAATAAGTAATTAATTATTATAAAAGAATTTTGAAACCAAATAAGCATCCTATAGCACACCCCTGTCCATCTACAATTATCTAATTAGGCTATAATGATTTGAAACGATAAAATCACAACTCCATTATCATAGTTCTTTATTTCAAGAAATAACCTTATGTAAGTGGTTGTAGCACCTGTCCAAAAGAAAATGAAGAAATATGGGAAGAATACAAGCATAAGACTCTTGAGTTCTTGCATGCCAAAACACTATACTTCCAATATGAAGGGAGCAGCCGCATTACATGTAGAAAGAAGATTATCTATCAATAGTACTCCAATTCTAATGATAATAGCTTGACCTACATAGGTAGTTTTATCTGCTACACTGCTGATTAAAAGGGCTAACAACCTGTTGTAAGTGTAGCAACTCCTCTATTCAATCCTTTGCAGGGAGTTGCCCCTAGATAACTAGTTTCCCATTATTGGGTAAGTAATAATCTACTGTTTGAAACTCTCACTTGCAGTGGGAAACCTATAAAACTAACTAATTGTGGATTCCCAATGAAGAATGAGGTCATATACACCTCTCCGTGGTGATTCCTATAAAACTTTATTAAGGCAATTCAGTAGGTCAGGTAATGTTGTGATTCCGTTCCTGCAAGCTGCTAGGTGCTGAAGAGATGTTCATTTTTTGAGTACTCATTCAAATTGCCTTTTTAAAAGCTAAGAACTGGATGTCTTCCAATAACCTCTCTCACCCCATAAGGAACAGGGGATTTGCTGTTCAGCATGTTAGTCACTGATTTGACAATCAAAATTTTTTTTTTCTGGTCAAAGAAATTATTATATTAGGCTCTCCAAATAAATATTGCTAGAGGCACAAACATAATTGTTTACAGGAAAAGGAGGAGGTGAAGACCATCAACATCTAGATAACCCAAAATGCTTCAAACATCTTGCAAGATGATCTGTTAAATAGTTTTCAGACCTAGAGACAAAACAAAATTGAAGAGAAGCTTTAAGGGACCAATCTAAGGAGTGATCTAGCCCATTAAGGGCTCGCACTGCAACCTAGCAATCAGATTCCTCCCACAAGTGCTTGATGTCTTCAGATATACTTTCCAACATACCTTCTCCCACACTTAAAGCTTCTCCTCCTAAAATTGAGTCAAATTGTTTGGCCAGAGAAACTGCTGCAATTGGCTTACCTCTTTCATTTCTAATGATATATCCCATGCCACCTTTCTTCTTTAAAGTGCAGAGAAATTTCCTTGATTCAGAGTGCCAAGGTGTAGTGTTTGGGGTTCCATACCATCCCTATTTTTCTTTTTAAATTTAAAAAGGCTACAAAGTTCAAGGCCTAGACAACAAATATTTACCACAAAAGGAGGAGACATCACACCATGCAAAAATACCAATCTATGTAGCCTATACCTATTCCATATTTATTTTTTTCTTTTTTGGTTGATTTCCTATTCAACTGTTTAAGTAAAGCAGAAAACATGCAAAAACATACAGCATAATTCAAGGCAGAAGTGGGAAAACAAGATGAGTTAGAATGAAGAATCACATACTTAAAACATGAAGTAACAGACACAGTGCCTCTTTTCTGTTGGATGGTCCCCTCCTTTTGCAAAAGAAAATTGCTCCATTGCAGGATCTCCACACTTGTGCAGGCGCTTTATTCCATATTGAATCCCTTATTGGATTATTGCCTGGATTATGAGCCAAAAGCTACCCAAAAAGTACATTTTTCAACAGTGAAGACAAAGATAAACTTGAATGAGAAATTGGTGGCATTGCTGCAATAGCATGCAGATGGAATCTAGAAAACCATGAAGGATGTAGAACCATTATTATATTCAGACTACATCAAGTCCAGGAACGGCCTCACTCATTCATTGTCATGATCTACCATTGTTGGTGCAATGGCATAGTCTCCAACCAAACCTGCCTCTGTTGGAAAAGATGGTCTGTGATTTAATAGGGTCAGGTTCATTTTTGAATAAGATTATATGGGAGTATGAATTCAACAATGAAATCTGCTCTACTCAGTTGCTTTAACTGAAATTCACTAATGGAAGTCCACTAACCTCAGTTGCTATGCCGACTTATTCCAAGTCAATCACCAAAGCTTAAAACTGATTACAAATATATTGAACATAATATAATCTACAGCGAACCCTTACATGTCTTAAATAAACTGCCTTGATGCATGATCTATTTGACAAGGAATGAAGAAAATCACTACATCAAAGTTAAAAAATGTTAAAAGCTACATCTTCTTGAGTAATTATCAACTCTTCGGTCAGTGGCTTATATGCAGGGCAGACATAGTTACACAGATTAATGCAACCAAATGATACCACTCATCGAATTGATTATAAGCAATCATCGTTCTCTGAGCACAGGACTTTCAACAAATGCAAAGTCGGTTTTGTGTCCGCTAGGGATGGAAACTCTCAGAGCCCAAGTTCTTTTGGGGAGAGAATTTCTAAAGAAGTTAGGAAACAGAGATGGGTTTTAGGAAGAAGGATTTGTAGGATTGGGAAGTCCATCGCTACCAAAGAGGTAAGAAACTAAAAAACCAAATGGGGGATAACATAGAGATTAATGGCACGGAATTAACCAGTAATCAGAGGAAATTGATAGACCCTTAAACCATTGCAAGGTCAAGAACGAGATCAAGAACAAGGAAAACTAGATCGGTAGACATACCTGTTCTTTCAACCCTCACTTGGGAGCCAGCTTAGGGATTGAGATGTTTCAACCACAGTGCTGCAACTGACTGCCTTCGACCGAGAGTGATTTGTTCCACTCTGCTCTACCGTTTCACCGCCTTGATCTGAAAATAGGTTTTTGAAATGAGCGTTAGCTTTAGAGAATGAGAGAGAGAAACGTATAAACCATCAGAGGTGGTAGAGAGAGAAACCTTTAAGCGGGAAGACGAAAAGTATAAGCGGGAAGACGAAAATTATTTTCCACTAGTAAAAAGCTTGGATGACCGTCAAGCTGAGATTTTGGCCGTCGGATCTGAAATTTCGGTCTCGACAGTTGAATTTCAATGGTCAAAATCAAAATTTCAACCAAGATTTCAATCCGTCTGCCCCAAATGCATGGCTTGACAGCAAGACCCTTTCCAGAAACCGTGGCTAGTAATCCAAGAGACAAACCCCCTTATCGTGTTTTACAGCGGCAAAATAAAAAAACCGCCACTAAACATAAACAATTGGTGGCGCTTTACAAAAAACTCCACTAATAATCCAATACTTAGCGGCAGTTTATATAAATCGATTCTGATGTATTGTGTTTTATAGTATCAGGATTTGGCTCGTAAGGTTCTGTCTATTCATGACGATTTACATAAAACTGCCACTGTTGAAAAATTAAAAGGGTCACCAATTGTGTCTTTTCTTATAGTGTCTCCGTACTCAAAAAATAACATTTTACATAAATAAATTCGCCAAGGTGGATTCCGTTGGTCAAGGCCAAACGTGCACCCTTAATTTTAGTATTAAATAATTAGGTATGTGAGTGTAACTAGACCGATAAACAGAACGATTTGGCTCAGATACACCAATAGCCGAATCCAATTAACAAAACTGTTATCTAAATCCAAATCAAATGGAAATTTAGAAAAGGCATCCGAATTCAAATCCGGAATTTTATCGGATATCCGATAAACTATCTAATTATTGATTGGTGATTGTCATTTTTTTAATTTTTTATTTTCGATTTTCAATTTCCAGTTTCTGACTACATGTTTCCGAATCCCATTATCAACACTTTTTTAGAAAAATTAATGTTTAATACTTGACTTTAACCAGATAATTGCCGATTTTCGGTTATCCGGTTACCAATTACCGATTTTAGAATCCGATTATCATCCACTTTTAGAGAAAATAATGTTGAATACTTTACCTTACTTTATCCGGGAAAAAAATTTTCCAGACTGATCCGATAAGCAATAATCCGAATCCGGTTGCTTAGCGGATGGATACAAATATTTTTTAGTGAGAAAATTTCTGAATATGTACACACTTAAAATAATACGAATGCGAATTTAGAGGCAGATTTCGGCTATCCATTTATAGGTCTAAGTGTAACAAGGTTTATGATTTAACTGGAAACAAAAAGGATAAATTTCTAAAACATTCAAATTTTTTGAATATTCTCCCGTTCCCTTGTAAAAATTTTAAAATTTTCTTCTGACCCTCTTTCCATGTTTGAAATGTAGGGGTGTCAATAAAGCTCGGTTGACCCATCCCGGCCCTAACCCCCTAAGCACAAGCAAAATTCGACCTGAAGGGTGAGTTAGGGTTACATAATACTTGACCCTGGTAGGGTTGGGTCGGGCTTGGGTTCCACCCTCCGAATTGTAATTTATTCTAGTTATTAAAAAACTTGATGTCGCTACACTGTTAATTATCATAACAATAAGTTTATCATATTACTACAATTTTTAACTTTAGTGTTGTTGTCGTAGTTATAGCGTTTTTTTATTGTCGTGGTTTAAATACTATAATATAAAATATCTTAAATTACTACAATACATAACTGTAATTATATTTTTGTAGCTAGAGGGAATGTATTTACTATGATTTTTAACCGCAGTTTTATATCCGCAGCTAAAAAGAAATTGTTACTACAATTTTAAATATTGCAGTTATTATATAAACTATATTACTACAATTTCAAAATGTAGTTCTATTTTAGTAGCTAAAAAGTTTAATATTGTTACACTTTTATTTCCATAGTAATAAGTTTCATATATTACTACAATTTTTAGTTGTAGTTTTGTTTCTGTAGTTACCATGTTTTTTTATTACTATGGTCTTGAATGTTGTAGTTAAAAATATTTAAATTACTGCAATACATAACTGTAGTTATATTTTTACAGTTAGAAGTAATATATTACTATGGTTTTGAATACTGTAGTAAAAAGTTGTTCATATTACTACAATTTTTAGTTACACTTTTACAAGCACATCTATAAATATATTTGTTACTACAGGTGTTACATACTGCAGCAATAATTGTTTTATATTACTACACATGAAAAAATTGTAGTTAGAAGAGACTTGTAGCTTCGGTTAAAAAAACTGTAGCTAACTATCTGTAGCTATAAGGGGTTTTTGTTGTAGCACATTAGCTAAGGGAACTTATGAGGATATTTTGTATAAAACTGAAAAAACCTTAGTTTCGATGTTTAACTCTTTATTTTATCTTTTGAGACTTGGTTTCTAAACCCTTATGAAGGCAAGTGATGTTTGGAGATGTCCGGAGTGAAGGTAAGATCTCCCCCATGTCTTCTTTCGGGCTAGGTTGTACTTGGACATCAACCCCTTAGCAAAGCACCCTTGTATGGCAAAATACATGGAGGCTGTTGCTAGTGGCAGTCGATTGAACCAAGCGACCGCATGGAGCGACCGCCTGGTTCTTGTTGTGGGGTTTTGCCCTATTTTGCCCCCGACTTCTATAAATAGTAACCCTCGCCTATTTTACAAATATTTTATTCATGGTTACTTTTTTGGAGGTTAGACGGCTGCGGAGAAGTGTTGAAAGCAGATCTGAAGTTATTTTAGAGTCCCAGAAGGTTCTATTGTTATTCATAGTCAATCTAGTTGAGGTAAGTGGTTCCCTGTTCACTTATGCTTCACCACTTGCTATGATTAAGGTAGTTCAGTGTTCATCTTTGCTTGTTCTTGATCCTTCCATTGCATTGTCTATCCTTTTGATGATCTTGGTTAGATCAGATTCGAAAACGAAACCCTGCTTTCATGAAAATGGCTGATTTGATCAAGGGAAGGTTTCTGGGTAATCCATTTATGATGATTGTTAGGTTTCTTTTCACCCATTGGCTATAGGAGTGTTAGATTCGAGATTCGGACTATGATCTTTCAAAATTTTGATTGAAAACGGATGATCAAAAGCCTGAGTTTCGGATTTGAAACTCACTGTTTTTTAGGTGGTCACTAGTGGCGGTCGCTCAACCTAAGCGACCGGCCCAAGCGACCGGCTGGTACATAGTGACCAAATGGCTTTTGGTTTTAATCTGATTTGATTCATTTGACTTATACCTTATTGTAACCCTGTGTATAGGTGTCCTCTATTTGAAGAGAAAGTTTTATAATTGTTTACAGATTTCTTTTTACGGACAAATTACTTATATGCAGGTAAGGATATACAATCCTATCTTTATAAATTTCCTTGAACATGCTAGTCCAGTGTCTTCCTTCACTGTTCTTTTGTTCTATATACTGCTATAATCATGTTTCATATGCTGATCTTGTTATATGACTGTTGTTTACACTGTCTTTACTTAGACTATAATGGTTATGAATGTGATATACTGTGATGGTTATGAATGTGATATACTGATGATGGTTAGTATGTGGTTCTGATGGATGAGGTATTCCATTGGGATATCTTAGCTTGGGATATCAGAAGGTTGTGGTATGGGACACATGCTTGCTGATGTCTCCAGCATTGTCATAACTATTGGATGACATTCTTAGGTAGAATCTAGAGTTGCATGGCTAGGTACCCCACATGCTACTACCCTTTCGGTAGGGGAATTGAAACCGGATGACCCGTGATGATAGTGATGTGACGTTAATCCACTGTTAGTCATATAAATGGTAGGGTTGCATATGTTAGGGTTGGGCTCATGGACGTCCAAGGAACGGACTGGGTGTCGTGAGGAGTCATGAGAGCATTCTGCCCCCAACAATATGTGGATGACCATAGGGTTATGGAATGAAGTCCAATAGCAGTAGCTAGTCCGTGAGGATTCTCATTCCTAGGTTGTGAAGGATATTGAACCGAGTTGGTTGGTGCCATAGGGGATGTATCTGGACTTCATGTAGTTACCTGTATGACCTTGCATTGGATTAGAAACTCCGACATGCGCCAGTACTCATTGCCAATGGTCGTGGTGAGAGAGTGTTGACTTAACCCCAGCCATGGTTTGAGAGCCAGGTTTGGACTTTCCATTTTACCAAGGATCCCTACAGAGGTAACCAGTCCTTTCCGGATCAGAGTGACTAGACCTACCCAGAGGAGGGCTGGTGTATATCTTAAAGCATGTCAACTGTTAGAGACTTGCATAATTAGATCTTAGCAGCATTCATACTTTGCACTCATACATATCATATATGCATTTCTGATTTGGTTTGACATATGGATGGGAATTATTGTTGTTCTTACTGAGTTCTCCAGAACTCATTCCTTTATTTGTATATGTTTTATTAGCCTGCGCAGATGGAGGAAATGTGTTGGAAGATGGGTTGGTTTCCTATGAAGGAACCTTCCTGTATGAAGAAGATGTGGCACCGACAATGGGAAATGGAAATAGCCTGTGCGGGAGCTCCTGAAAGTGCATGGAATGCGCTTATCGCACCCATTGATGGGTGGAGGAGACAAGTTGCCAGATAGTTTGCTCACTGTATAGAGGAGAATTGGAGAACCCCTCATCTTGATAAACTTGAGTCTAAGTTTATAGCTATAGAAAAAGAATCTGGAAAGAAAATAATTTAACTCTTTTTGATTGCTTCCGCTGAACTCGTATTCATTTTGATTTATTATTCTTTCATTGATTATCTTATTGGAGTATTTGGACTCCTGTAATCTTTTAATTCATTAATTGAACTATTTTTGCACTTGATTGTCTTTATTTGTATTTATTATTGTTGATAGACTAAAACCGTGGATCCTATAACAGATCGCTCCCATGGATACTTATAAAGAACATCTTTATAAGTATAAACTTCAGAAATCAAGCACGGCCGCTATCACTCCACGGTTGGGCTAATCATGGTACGTAGCATGATCACACGAGGGATCATCACCGAGATTTTCGTAATCACCAACACCTTGCGTGAAGTATGCTTCTTCAGCTTGCACTTCCTCATACTAGCCGTCATAATACTCAATACATGTAAATAATCTAACGAAAAATATTTGCACAAAAAGGAGTGAATTAAAAAGAACTCAACAAGACAAGTTATTCCACAACAACATATATAACATGATTGCAGAACATAGTATGATGCAATATGATATGAAATAGACAATGCAAGTATGAATCTAACTCTATGTATGCTGATCTCTATAGGCAGACATGCTTTAGTCATATCACCATACTTCTTTGGGAAGGTCTCAAATCACACATCATTGGTTGGTAATGGGTCCGGCATCCCTCGGGATATTCCATGGCGGGGGTTTAGGTCACCGCTCTCTCACATCACCATTGGTCTAAGTATTGGTGCATGTCAAGGTAAAGCCTAGCCAAATGCAAGTCATCTACTTAGTTACATCAAATCAGGTCCAGATATATCCATTCCTCGCCCCAGGCGATCCTTTCCGGTATCCTTTTCAATAGAGTCAGCATAGTCCCGGACTACGGACTCATCAACCTTATTGGTAATCCACAAATAATAGACGAGAAGCTCTCATGTCCTCTAACGGATTGGTTACCGGTCTTGAACACCTATGAACCCAAATCTACTATTTGCAACCTACCAATAAATGGCCTCTCACGAGTAACCACAATGTGATTCATGTTCTCTCACGGGTTGGTTACCGCTCTTGAGCGCCCACAAATCCCCATTGCTACCACAGGTTGTTCAATCTCAATACCCTTTCGAATCGGGTCTAATATAACAAGGTATTCCTAGCCAAACACTGCTAGACAAGCCCTAGGTATGACAATCAATAATCTAGGAAAGTGTCAAAGGGCACCATCGGAAATATCCCATACTATTCTCACTGATGTCCAAGGACAAAAATGTCAAAAGGACACTTCCCAATCCCAAATCATACCTATTCAATCACATTCTCAATTTAGTCATAACAGACACAACCGAAAGATGCATATAAACATGATCAATCGCATATGTAAATGACAAGAGTAAGTACTCATAATCAAAAGAACACATGAACATGTTACTACTGTACTTGGAGTACTTACATCAGTAATATAATAATAAGAAAATACAATTATGGTAGTGAATCTAAGAAATTCCCAAAAAAGAAACTAAGATTCACACAATCAATGTAATTATGAAAAAAAATATCCTTACCTTAAATAACTTCGATGAATATCCAAAGATCAAAGTGAATGGTTCCAAACTTAGCAAATAAACCCTAAACAAGCATAGATACATCATTAGGAAAGAGGCCTAAAAGATCGAAGATCAAATTAATCAAATTGGACGAAGAACACAGCTACTATCTTGCTTGGTCTATTGGGTGGTAGCTTGGTCCAATCGACCAAGCAATCGACCACCTGAACAGTACGTAGCAGAATTTTGATTTTATCCGAAATTCATTCTACAAGATCCGAAACACTACGAAACTTGGAGGAAACCTCTAGAACAGTAATCTAACACTAAAATAGCATATATTAGACACTAACAATAATCAAAAACACTACTTACTAATTTGGAAACATGACTTTCTAATTTGGTAAAATTCATAGTTTTCGATGAAAACATACTATGAACTCAAGGGAAAAACTAGAGATGATAGGATCTCATTCTATTAGAAGATAATCAAAAGATCATACATGAAACTATCATGCAAAACAGATCTAACATGCTAGAGAAATCAAATCAAAAGAATGATCATGGCTTCATGAAGAATTCACAAAGATCATGGCTAAGATCGATATGAAGATCATAAAACATTAAGAATGAAAGGAGATTGTAGAAGAGATGGTTGCAAGGATGCAACATCTTCTTCATAGTCTCAACACAAAGAATAAAACATAGTAAGAGTATATCAACATAATACAAGAGAGATTACTAACCTTTGATTGAAGAATAGGAGATGAAAAGCTTGAAGTCTTGCAAAGTTCTTCACAAACACCAAGGAGAGGCTTTGAGAGAGTTTTCACACATTCTCTGAGGGTTTTAGAACCAAAGGAGGCTATGAAACACGTACTTCTATTATATAGAGCACCAACAGATCTTACAGAGGATCTTTGGCAGATTTTGTCCCTGTTGGTCGATTGGGCCTAGTCGACCAAGCAAGTCAGCAAGGCCAAAACATGGAATTGAAGGATCAAATCAAGTCCAAACCCAATGAGCTTCTCCCAACACAACATATGACTTACTTATTATAGAGAAATGCCTTCAAATCATGTCTAACTATACTTCAAGTCCATCAACTAGTCTCATCTTCAACAAGGTGCAGTTTCTTTTCCAATTCTAAACAAGCTTCCAAGTATGGAACACCATCATCAACTCCCATGGGTTTTGGGTCAAACACCATGTCTTCCACTGAGATGGCCCATAGTTGGCTTCTTCCTTTACTTCGGGTCTTCGGACCTACAAACAACAGGGTTTTTGGGTCAAGGTTAGGGCTAGGTTTCACATTCTCCCCCCCCCCTTAAAAGAAATTTCATCCTTGAAATTGGAAGCGTACCTGAGCTTCCAAAAAGATGAGGAAACTTCTCCTTCATGTCTTCTTCCTTCTCCCAAGAAGCTTCTTTAGGGGTATGGTTCTTCCACCGAATCTTTACCAAAGGAATGGTACAATTCTGCAACTGTTTGTCCTTCTTATCTAGGATTTCTGGCTCTTCATCATAGGTAAAATCAGCACTAAGTCCTTTGGGTGCTTGTTGTAGTATGTGTTCCGAATTCTCTATGTACTTCTGAAGCATTGAAACATGAAACACATTATGAACACCAACAAGAGATGGAGGCAAGGCCAAACGATATGCGACGGGTCCAACCTTTTCAAGAATCTCAAAAGGTCCGATGAAACGAGGGCTAAGCTTTCCCTTAACATTGAATCTCATCACACCCTTCATAGGTGATACCTTTAAGAAAACTTTTTCGCCAACTTGAAATTCAAAATCGGTCCTTCTCTTATTAGCATAGGATTTCTGTCTTGACTGAGCAGACTTAATCCTTTCTCTAATCATATCAACCATCACGCTTGTAGCTTCAATCATTTCTGGGCCTAAGACTTTTCTTTCACTAGTCTCAGTCCAGTCCAAGGGTGTCCTACAAGTGTTACCATACAAAGCCTTGAATGGATCCATGCCTATTGTTGCTTGATAACTATTGTTATAGGCAAACTCAACCAAATCTAAGTGTTCATCCCAATTGCCACCCATATCCACAACACAAGATATAAGCATATCTTCCAAAATCAGAATTGTTCGCTTAGATTGTCCATCAAACTATGGATGATGAGCAGTACTAAAATTCAATTGGGTTCCCAAAGCCTTTTGCAAACTATTCCAAAACCTTGAGGTGAACCTAGGATCACGATCAGAAACAATACTCACTGGCACTCCGTGCAGACAAACTACATTGTTCACATAAAGTCTAGCTAGCTTATCCAAAGTATGAGTGAAATTCATAGGAATGAAATGGGCTGATTTGGTCAACCTATCAACTATTACCCATACAGTGTCATTGCCTTTACTTGTCCGAGGCAAGCTAGTCATGAAGTACATAGAGATATCTTTCCACTTCCAACTAGGAACAGGAAGGGGTTGAAGTAATCCAGATAGAGGTTGACGAACGGCTTTTACACGCTGACAAGTCTCACACTTGGCCACAAAATCTTCCACATTGGCCTTCAAACCAATCCACCAAAAATGTTCTCTTAAGTCCTTATACATCTTGGTGCTTCCAGGGTGTACTGTGAAAATAGATTGATGTGATTCTTTTAAAATCTCCTTCTTGATTTCAACATTCGAAGGCACACAAAGTCTTCCTTTAAACAGTAAGGCACCATCCATAGATGTACCAAAGTCAGGGTCTGAATTAGGGTTCAAAGAGATCTTCTCAATCTTCTCTTTCAATTCCTAATCAGAAGCTTGCAGAGCAACAATTCTATCTCTAAGGGTGGATCTTGCCGACATAGCAGAAATAACAAATTCCAAAGCTTTAGGAACAATTTCCAAACCAAGCTCCGGAATCGAAAGCAACAATGGTTGACTCAAAGCATTCAAATCCAACTCTTTTCTTTTACTATTCCTGCTAAGAGCATTAGCAACCACATTCGCTTTACTAGGATGATACTAAATGTCCCAGTCATAATCAGACGCCAATTCTAACCATCTTCTTTGTCTCATTTAACTCCTTTTGGGTAAAGAAGTATTTCAAACTTTTATGATCCGTGAAAATAGCAATCTTCTCACCATAAAGGTAATGTCTCCAAATCTTCAAAGCGAAGACAACTGCGGCAAGCTCTAAATCATGAGTGGGGTACTTCCGCTCATAATCTTTCAATTGCCAAGAAGCATAGGCTATGACTTTACCATGTTGCATAAGAACACAACCCAAACCAATCTTTGACGCATCGGTATAGACTGTCAAACCACCGGAGTCATCAGGTATAGTCAAAACCGGGGCATTTGTCAATCTATCTTTCAACTTTTGAAAATTCTTCTCACAAGTGTCAGACCAAACAAACTTCTCTTCTTTTCTAGTTAGCTTAGTCATAGGGGCAGCCAACCTAGAAAAATTCTCAATAAATCTTCTGTAGGATCCCGCCAATCCTAGAAAACTTCTTATTTCTATCACAGTCTTCGGTCTTTCCCAATCGGCAACTGCTTGTACCTTTTTGGGGTCAACATGAATACCTTCAGCTGAAAGCACATGGCCGAGAAATACTACCCTTTTAAGCCAAAAATCACACTTGCTAAACATAGCATAAAGCTTCTTTTCCCGCAGTCTTTGCAAACTGAAATTTAGGTGCCTTACATGCTCTTCTTTACTTTTTGAATAAATCAAGATGTCGTTGATGAAAACTATCACAAACTTATCAATCACATCATGAAATACTTGGTTCATGAGGTCCATGAACACAGCAGGAGCATTAGTCAAACCGAAAGGCATGACTCTAAACTCAAAGTGACCATATCTTGTTCTAAAAGTTGTCTTGAAAATATCACTTGACTTCACTTTCAACTGCTGATATCTAGATCTCAAGTCAATCTTCGAGAACACGGCTGCACCTTTCAACTAATCAAAGAGATCATCAATCCTGGGTAGCGGATATCTATTCTTGATGGTCAACTTGTTCAACTCCCGGTAATCAATGCATAGACGCATTACTACCATCCTTCTTCTTAACAAACAAAAGCGGAGCTCCCCAAGGTGATACACTAGGCTGTATAAAACCTCCATCTAAGAACTCATTCAGCTGGTTTTGTAGTTCTTTCAGTTCAATAGGAGCCATTCCATATGGAGTTTTAGATACCAAAGCAGCTCCAAGAATTAGATCAATAGAAAACTCAACATCCCTATTGTGAAATCCAGCCTATCCTAACCCTGACCCGGAACCTTTGATGTTTGTAGGTCTGAAGACTTGGAGTTGAAAAAGGAGAGACTTGTGGGCCCTCTCAGTTGAAGACTTGGTGTTTGATTCTGAGCCCATGGATATTGACAGTGATGCCCCTTACTTGGATGCATTGTTAGTGTTCGGTGAGAAGCTACACCTAGAAGAGGGGAAGTCTAGTTGAAGTACCTAATGCACTTCCGGACTCGATTCGAAGGTAATACTTTAATCTAGACTTGTTGATTGACTTGTAGGAGAAAACCCACTTCAATTTGAGTTGTTCTAGCCTTTCAATTCCCTAGATCAAGCTTGTTGTACTAGCTTGGTCGACCAAGCCAGTTGACCAAGCCAGTCGACCAAAGGATTCCCAAATCCGAGAATTTGATGCTTTTTGGATATTCTCTTCTATACTTAAGTGAGCCTCATGACTTGAACCCTATTTTACTCATTTAGCTTGCTGAAAACAAGGGGAGAGCTTCCCAAGGCACTCTCTTGGTAGTGGTGAAGGAATATTGCATCAATCATTGCCAATCATTGTTTCTTGTCTTCAATATCATCTCTAAGGTATGATTCCTCTATCTCACTCTCTATTCTACTCTATTCCCTTCTCTTACTTGATGTTGTAACCTTGAAGTTGATGCTGCAACCTTGCAACCACCACTTCAAGTGTTCATTCTTTGCTAAAGCTTAAGCTCTTTCCATTCTTACCTATGCTATACTCTCATTTTGATTCTTGCCTATGCATTTTCAATGATTTTCTTCTTAGCATCTTGTTATCTTCTCCTAAACTGAATTATGAAGCATGCTAAGTCTAATTTCTATGCTAGCATATGATCCTAATCTATTGCATATCAATTCCCCTAGCTAATTCCCTAATTTCCCTTGCAATTGCATTTGATTTCATTGAAGACTATGATTCTTGCATATAGAACATAGGGTTTCAATTTGGGGATTCCTAATTAGACCATTGGATTATGTTAATTACTTGCTAGATTAGTGTTCTTATATTGTTACTATCAATTCCTCCAAGTTTCAGATCGATTTAAGCCCCGGAAGCTAGGTTTCGGATCAAAATTCACTATTCAGCCCCGACCAAGTAAGTCAACCAATTGGTTGCTGAACTGTGTGCTTCGCCGATTTGACCCGTTCGACCTCCGATTTTCCCGATTTCTTTTCTAATCTTTCATCTATGTTTGTCTAGGGTCTATATTCTACCTTTGGATCATTCTCTTGTGATTATTGGATTATCATCATCGCGACTCAAGGTAAGGAAGTTATCACCATCTATGCATAGACTATATGAATCTTGCACTGATGTTGGAAACTTAGTAGGCTTAACTTCTTTGTTGTAATTGAACATCATATGACTGCTATACATACCTTAGGACAGTAGTACCATGTTTATATACTCTTGGTTATCATGACTATTCATTCTTGTCAATTACATATATGATGGACCATGTGATGTTATGACTTACTTTTCGATATGATGAAGTATTACTTATGTATGATGTGATGAAACTGAGAATGTGATTGGATAAGTATGATTTGGGATTGGGGAATGTCCTTTTGAAATTTCTGTCCTTGGACATCAGAGGGAATAGTATGGGATGTTCTCCGAAGATGCCCATCAACGCTTTCCCGGATTATTGGATGTCATGTATAGGACTTGTCTATAAGTGTTGGCTAGGATGTCCCTGTTGTATCAGACCCGAATCGGAAGGGTATTGAGACCGAATGACCCGTGGTAGTAATGTGGTTTGATGGGCGCTCAAGACCAGTAACCAACCCGTGAGAGGACATAAATCACCTTGCAGATACCCGAAAGGGGCCATTTATTGGTAGGATTACAAATGGCTAGACTTGGGATCGGTAACCAACCCGTGAGAGGACGTGAGAGCTTCCCATTTACTATTTGTGGATGACCAATAGGGTTGATGAGTCTGTAGTCTGAGCTGGTTGGTGCCATAGGATACATGACTCTAGGGTGAAGGATACCGAACCGAGTTGGTTGTAGCCATAGGGGAAGTATCCGAATCTAACATGATATGGCTGAGTAGATGACTTGCATTGGGCTAGGCTCTACCGTGACATGCACCAATACTTATACCAATGGTGATGTGAGAGAGCGGTGACTTAAGCCCCAGCCATGGATTGTCTTGAGGGATGCAGGATCCAATTACCAACAGTGAACCCAAGATATCTTAAATGGTTGAGGGCGAGTGATGGAGACCTACCCAAAGAAGTATGGTGCTATGACTTAAAGCATGTCTACCATAGAGACTAGCATGTATAGAGTTAGTATCATGTTTGCATCATCTGTTTCATATTATTCTGCATCATGTTATGTTTTGGATCATATGACTTATGTATTATGGAATAATTGCCTTGCTGAGTTCTTTCGAACTCATGCCTTTCTGTGCAATTGTTTTGTTAGATTACTCTATAGGTGCAGAAGGATTTGATGGCGCCTACCCAGAGACAAACCCGGATGAGGCATACTACCCTCAAGGTACTAACTAGATACCATGAAGATTATAGTGAAAATCCCGAGGGAGTGAATTCTGCTCACTCTTTCTCTTTTGATTATATACAATGGTATCGTTTATTTTATGCACTCTGATTATATTATTTCTTGTCCTTATCATGATTTCATTATTTATATGCTATGACATTGATTTATTATGGTTCATGATTGTGTTATCGCATATGTGGGAGGCATGGTTGCTCGATACTTGATCTTCAGGACTGTGGATCACATACCCGGGTATTCCAGGTAGGGTACCGGCTGGGTGGATGTGACACCTATCAGGGGGCAGCCCTAACAGATCATCCGGGAAAACATCAATGAAGTCACAGACAACTTTGACCTCTTCTATCTTCTTCTCTTCCTTAACCTTGCTTTCAAATGAAGCATCTTCCACTAATGCACAAACTTGCATCAGTGCAATCAAGGTCTTCTTACCAATTCTTCCTCTTTCACCTTGAATTTCCACAAATTTGAAACTGAATTCTCTTTGAAGAACAAAGAATTACAGCTTTATGGGCTGTCAACCAATCGATTCCCAAAATGATATCAAAGTCTTTCATATCGAGAACTACTAAATTGGCTTCCAAATTCTTCTCACTAACCAAAACAGGACATTTAACTAACACTTTATCTAGTTTCACAATAGATCCAGTAGGAGTACTAATCATCAAACAACTAGATAGATTCTCGGATGTTAAGTTAGTCTTCTTAATGAATGCAGATGAAATGAATGAATGAGATGCACCCATATCAAATAAAACAAATGCAGGTATGGAAGCAACTAACAATGTACCTGTTACCACATCGTGGTTCACATCTTTTTCAGTACCGGAAATATTGAACACTCTTCCGGAAGGAAGTGCTGGGGCACTCTTTGCTACAGGGGCTGACTGTCACATCCACCCAGCCGGTACCCTATCTGGCATACCAGGGATGTGATCCACAGCCCCAAAGATCCATAGTCCAGGGACCACACCATCCACATCAACGATAACACAATCATGAACAATCAATATTAAACTAAACAATTGATAATAATAGAATTCAGAAATGACATACCAAAGATAATCAGAGTGCGGAAATAAATATCTTATCAGATAAAATTAAGAAGGCAGTGGGTGGAATCCACTCCTTCAACCAAGCGGAAAGTGAGGTCAAAACTAGATAATTACAAGTCTCAAGTTATAAGGATAAATCGAAAGTTATTACAATTCTTCCAAGTTTAACAAACATTGAAGAAAGGGGATGGGTCTCTACGCATAAGTCTCCTCCACAATAAATAAGTTCTCTTAAAAAATGAAGACCATAGAGATCCAACATGGCTGCTCCCACACTATCCCAGGGCTAACTCTGATACGCCGAAGGAACTTCTTCGGTACCGTCACCGAAGTCTTCATGGTAGCTAGCCTCCGGATAGTAGTATGGGGTATCCGGGTCTGCCTCGGGGAACATACCATAAGAATAATCACCTGCAGAGTAGTCTAACACAACATTGCAACAGAAAAGGAATGAGTTCAAAAGAACTCAGCAAGGTAGTTATTCCGCAACACATAAGCCACATGATAACAATAATAAGATAATGCAGATGATATGAGACATATAATGCAATATGATTCTACTCTAAGTATGCTGGTCATCTATGGTAGACATGCTTTAAGCCGTAGCACCATACTACTTTAGGTAGTCTCAGTCACTCATCACCAGGGGGAATTGGGTTCTGCATCCCTCTCGGACAAATCCATGGTTGGGGGTTTCGGTCACCACTCTCTCACATCACCATTTGGCCTAAGTATTGGTGCATGTCAAGGTAAAGCCTAGCCCAATGCAAGTCATCTTCTTAGTCATATCATGTCAGTTCCAGATACGTCCATTCCTCCCCTCTCAGGAACCTTTCCGGTATCCTTCACACTAGAGTCACAGATATTACTCACCGGACTCATCAACCCTATTGGTCATCCACAAATAGTAGACGAGAAGCTCTCACGTCCCCTCACGGATCATTTTACCGGTCTTGAGTGTGAAATCTAGCCCAAACCTAACTAGGACACCCTATTTGTTTTGGGATAAAGAAAGACTTGTTTAATGTTAGACCTTGAAGTTGGACCTTGATTTCATTGTTGTTATCCTTGAAAGCCTTAGGAGGCCATGTTCGGCCTTATCCTTACCCTGAACCGGCCCGGAAATTGTATCGTCTATAGATCCAATGACCCGAAGTGGTGGGAAAAGTCCTTGTGGACCCTTTTGGTTGATGATTTGGTGTTGGAGCCCAAGCCCATGGACAATGACGATGATGCCCCTCACTTGAGAGCATTGTTAGTGTTAGTTTTGAACCTGCGCACCGAAGAGGGGTGAATTAGTTGAAATACCTATGAACTCCTGTGCACAATCCAAAAGTATTTCCCGAAACTAGACTTCTTGATGGACTTGTAGGAGAAAACCTCACTCAATTTGACCCCATATAGCCCCCCAAATCCCTGTCCGAAGTTGCTGAACTATGTCTGGCAAATCCTGCTTGCGCATCGAAGAAGGTGAGCTTAGTTGGCGGACCTAATGAACTCCCATGCTTTATCCAAAGGTATTTATGGAAACTAGACTTCTTTATTGAATTGTAGGAGAAAGCCTCACTCAATTTGACCTTATATAGCCTTCCGAATCTCTGTTCAAAGTTGCTAAACTATTCCTGAAAATTCTGTTGAGACTCTGTTGGTCGATACTGTTGGTCGATACTATCAACCAAAGGTATCGACCAACAAGCCCAGATTCGAATAAAAAGGTGCTTTTTGGATATTCCTTTCTCCTTTTTAAGTGAAACCTTGAACCTAAATCATTATTTCACTCATTTCAACATTTGAGAACGTGGGAAAGCTCCTCTAAACCTCCTCCTTAGCTTGGGTGTTGATCTTCTTCAAGAATCATTGTCTCTCTTCTCTAATCTCTTCTCCAAGGTATGTAATCTCTCACTCTCTCTCTAATCTACTTCTACCTCATCTTGTTCTTGCTACTGAGTTCGTGAAGAAGGTGCTGCAACCTTGCAACCACCTCTTCTACAAGCTCTTTTGATTTGATTAAACCTCTCTTCACCCTTTCCATGCTATGATTCTCATACATGATGTTCTTGCTTTCTTATTTTGATTTTTCTCTTCTTTACAACATGAATTCATCTCTTAATCTGATTTTCTCTTTCAATTAGGTCTGATTATATGTTAGTATGTATCTCTAATCTACTGCCCATCATTCCCTTAATTGAATTCCTAAGTTCTCTTGCAATTTCAATTGATTCCATTGAAGAACATGATTCTTGCAAGTTTGAACCTAGGACCTCAATTTGGGGGTTTTCAATTTGACCATTGGATCATGTTAATTCTTGCTACATAGTCTCCTGCTACTGTTCCTAGCATTCCCTCCAAGTTTTGTATCGATCCGAGACCCGGAAGACCAAATTTGGGCAAAAAACCCAAAAAGCCAGCTTGCTGTCCGAGATTCTTTTGGTCGATGCTTGTTGGTCGATACTGTGAAATCCAGCCCAGACCTAGCCCGGGATACCCTATTTGTTTTGGGATAAAGAAAGACTTGTTTAATGTTAGACCTTGAAGTTGGACCTTGATTTCAATGTTGTTATCCTTGAAAGCCTTAGGAGGCCATATCCAGCCTTATCCTTACCCTGACCCGGCCTGGCTTAATTTCTTATGATTATGTTATTAAGGAGACATTGTATAAGTTAGAAGAAACTATAACTTAGTTGCTTACCTTGTTATTTCCCTTCTTTGGAGATCTGGTTGTAACATTTACCTTATTTCGATCTACCTTCCGCACACGTTTGTAGAGTATATTTCCGCTATACTCTATAGCTGTCTTTTGATTTGGTACTTGTTATTCCGCACTCTGATGTTCTTTGTGATCCTTCTATGATCATCTCCTAACTTTTATTATTAGATTACTTGAATACTATAAATTGTTCTTGCTTTTGATTATATTATTGTGATAAGTGGATATGATCGTTCCTAAACTGGATCTATTGGGCTGTGGATCACTCCCGAGTAACCCAGATAGGGTACCCCCTGGGGTGGAATTGGGGCGGGATGTGATAGATGGTATCAGAGCCCAAGTTTTCGGACGATCATAACCATAGAACATGGTAGTGAAAGCATGTTTGAGTCATAGATCCAGAAGTGACTCAAACTTTCGTAGAAGTGAATAATAGAAAAGTTGGATTAGAAACTTGAGTAAAGAAAGCATAATACACCTTGATTGAATAATACACAATAATTAAAAGTTTATGACTTATATTTGGGTTGTAGTCATGGTTAGACTTAAGTTGTCAGTCGTGTAGATGTGTTAAGTTGTGAGTCGAGTCTTGAGTTGAAAGTTGTCGTCGTGAGTCGTCCTTGTCGGTGAGTCTCTGTCACATCCTCCCAGCCGGTACCCTATCTGGCATACCCGAGAGTGTGATCCACAGCCCGAAGATCAGGTATCGAGTAATCAACCTCCCACATAAACAATAACATAATCATGAACAATAATAACAAAAGTGCGAAAGATAAACCATAGATCCAAATAAGGAAAGAATGAATCATATATAAATCAGAGTACTAGATAAAATCAGAGTGTCTAAATCAGAGAAGTAAAGTGAGGCGAAATCCCACTCTACAACCAGCGGAAAACTAGTTCTAAAAGAGAATAAGCAAGACAGAATCTAATCCCAGTAGCAGGTACAATGGGTAACTAAATTGTTCTCAACTTTATAGACAACATCCCTATAAGTATAAATCTCATAGACAGCACAAGGGCGCTTCCACTCTATGGTCGGACTAAGCATCGTACGGAGCATAACCACTCGCGGGATCATTAGTGTAATTGTTGTAACCGCAATCACCTTCCTGGAGATATGCCTCTTCTCCTTGCGCTTCTTCATAGGGGCCGTCATGATATTCAGTACCTGTAGAATAATCTAACAAACATTGTACAATAAAGGAATGAGTTTCAAAGAAACTCAGTAAGGCAGTTAAATCCATAATAACATAAATGGCAGGATTTCAGAACAAACATAAATGCAATATGGTATGAAACAAACAATGAATGTATGAATCTAACTCTACATATGCTGGTCTCTATTGGCAGACATGCTTTAAGTCATAGCACCGTACTTCTTTAGGAAGGTCTCAATCACTCAACATCATTTGGTAATGGGTCCGGCATCCCTCGGGACATTCCATGGCTGGGGGTTTAGGTCACCACTCTCTCACATCACCATTGGTCTAAGTACCGGCGCATGTCAGGGTAAAGCCTAGCCAAATGCAAGTCTTCTACTCAGTTACATCAAGTCAGATCCAGATACGTCCATTCCTCATCCCTGACGATCCTTTCCAATATCCTTCACACTAGAGTCCTCATAGTCCCTGACTACGGACTCATCAACCCTACTGGTCATCCACATTTGGTAAACGGGAAGCTCGCACGTCCTCTCACGGGTTGGTTACCGGTCTTGAGCGCCCGTGAGCCCAAGTCTATCCATATGCAACCCTACCAATAAATGGCCCCCACAATGTGATTCCAGTCCTCTCACGGGTTGGTTACCGGTCTTGAGCGCCCATGAATCCCCATTGCTACCACGGGTCGTTCAGTCTCAATACCCCTCCGATTAGGGTCTGACATAACGGGACATCCTAGCCAAACACTACTAGACAGTCCTAGATATGTCATCCAACAGTTTAGGAAGGTGTCCAGAGGGCATCTCCGGAAACATCCCATAATATTCCCGTAGTTGTCCAAGGACAGAAGTGTCAAAAGGACACCTCTCCTTTCCAAACCATACTTAAGCATACACATGCATCAATTCATATCATCACATATATGGTAACTTCATATATGGAAAGAAATCAATAATTACAATTAATTTTTATATAACTGGTAAGTAAATCATACATGAGTCAATTCAATATAAATAAGTAATGCTACTGATATCAAGACAGTACCATAGTAGTATAACATTATAAGAATCTAATTAAAGAAATAAATTAACAAGATTCAAATATAGAAACTAAGATATGCAATTTATGTTGTTAAAGAAGTAACCATCCTTACCTTTTATAACTCGCAAAGGAATCCTAAGAAATCAAGTAAGATCTTGACAAACTTGAGAAGAAGGTCCTAAACAAGTGTGTACAACATATTAGGAAAGATCCCTAACAGAAAGATACCAAAACATCCAAAACAGACCAATTCTGGAGTTGCTGTACTCATTGGTCGAGTGGATTGGTCGACTGGTCCAGTCGACCAATGCAGACAGTAGCCTATAAAATCAGAGTTTTGAGATATAAAATCCGAATTTGGTGGTTCAAAAGGGTACTAATCAAAGGGTAAACTACATTAGTAGTATCCTAACATATAGGGGATCTCATAACACTAATCAAATCAAGTCATCAAGATCCAAATTAGGAAACAAAAAGTTACCATAATTAGATCAATCATGGTTCTTGAAGAATTCAAGATAGAAATCAAAGACAAGAACAATAGGAGAATGGATCATTGATTCAGGTAAAGGTATCATGAAAAGCATACTTAGATCTTCAAGAAAATAGACCTAAGAGCATAAATCTAAATAAGGAAACAAAACCTACCATATATGTAATTATCATGATTCATGAAGAAAACATAGTATGGTAGAAGAGAAACAACTAGAGATTGATAGATCATGGATCATGAAAAGAAAACACAGCAATTGACTACTAACATGATCAATATAGTAGATCCAAGGAGATCAGAATTCAAATAAAAAGTTAAACAAAGACTAGATCATGGTTTGATCATGATTCCTTCAAAAGCTTGCAATGATCATGGTTAAGATCATTGCATTAGCCATTAATCCTTAGGAAGATCATGAGAGACAAGTCTAGAGATGTTTGCAACAGAGAATGCAGCATCTCCTCTACTGTCTCAACTCAAAAAGGAAAGAAAAACAGAGATGGAGGAGAAGAAGAGAGTGTAGACATACCTTTGATGCAAAAGGAAGAGTTTTGACGAAGATCCGTCAAGAAAATCACCAAGGATGCAAGGGAGATGACTTGCAGAGGTCTTTGGTTCGTTCCAAAGAGTTTGGAGGCAGAAAATACGAAGTAGACTCGAGATTGGACTTAAATAGAGCAAGCAAGACCTAATTGCCAAAGACAGCACTCATTGGTCGAGTGGATTGGTCGACTGGTCCAGTCCACCAATCAGTCGACCAATGCAGACAGCAATTCCAAAACAGGGAATTGAAGACCCAGATCAAATCCAATTCTAAAGGGGTTTTGCACACATATCAAGTGACTTACCTAATAGGTAGAAATGCCTTCAAACCATGATAGAGAGCACTCCAAGTCCATCAACTAATCCGATCTTCATCAAGATTCAGTTTCCATAAATAGAACTTCATCATCAACTCTCATGGATTCAAAGCCAGACACCAAGTCCTCCACTGGGATGGCCCAAAGCTGACTTCTTACTTTACTTCGGGTCACTGGACCTACAAATAACAAGGTTTTCGGGTCAAGGTTAGGGCTGGGTTTTACATTCTCAGTTGTGAGTCGGGTTGTCATCGTATGTTGTCATGAGTCTGAGTCGTGTGTCATCGTATGAGTCTGAGTCGGGTGTCGTCGCAGAGTCTGAGTCGGGTGTTGTCGTATGAGTCTGAGTCGGGTGTTGTCGTTGGGAGTAATGGTCGTGAGTAGTTGTCATGAGTTATAAGTCATAACTAAACATTTACAACTTCTAATGCAATAAAAGAATTGCATAATGTACAATAACATAAGTGAAATAAACTAAATTTCATTAATCACATAAGAGATTTTTACAAGTCTGAAAGAGAATACATCTGTGAAAGCATAAAAGGAAACTCCTAGCACTATATATCTAGGTGATCAAATCCGATGATCTGTCTGGTCCACCCTAGCTGTGAACTCCTCCTCCAGTCATATAAAACTGTTTCTCAAAGTATACATATAAGAACTCTATCCTCTCCTATCGAGCCTTTATCCTCTCAAGTGTGAAAGAAATCAATGACTAATGATAAACCACACCCGGTGCCTCGAAAATTGTATACAATGGACCTCCATCGTCAACTGTTGAGCTGGAATAGTTTCTTCCTCATCTTCTTGAACCTCCTGATCCTCCTCCTCATCATCTTCATCTTGAACCTGAACCTCAATTGGAGTCTGGACCGTTGCCTCCTTACCATTGTATTACCTCTGCTTGTGGCGTAGGAATTGTTCTCTGATCCTCATTCCTACCTCTCCCAACCCTTAAGTGTTTTCTTCGTGGTGGTTTGATGGGAATCTGAAGAGACAAGTTGAAATTTGCATTGCTTGTGTAAAGGAAGTTAAGTAATGCAATAGTTTGTGAAGAAGGGCATTTTGGTAAATTTTTGGGAAAATTTTGTTTTGGATGTAAGGTGCGACTTGGACTTGTTAGCATGTGTATAAGAGTTGGTTTAATATGCTAAGAAGGTTTGTTTGGAGAAGATCCATTGAAACCCTTGGATGTTGGAAAATTGTAGCAAGGATGAAAGTTGTGGAAGATCCCTCCTATAGGACTACTAGCCGTAGAACGTGTCCCTGATCTCTATCAGCCCTCCTACCTCCCCTAAGCATAGTGAACCTATTGAGTCAAGAGAACTTTGTATTTGGATTGGTTCTTGTGCTTGTTTGAATGGAAGAGTGGCATTTTCGTAATTTTTCGAAAAATTTCAGTTTTGTTGAAATTGTGATTCGAACATTCTAGCATGTGCATAAGACTTGGATAAACATGCTGGGATGTTTCGTTTGAAGAAAATCTATCAGTTTTGAAGTGTGAATGTCAAAATTCAGCAACTTTAGAAGAAGGAATCCTCTTTTGGGCAAGGTTTTGTGATTTTTGGATAGTTGGATTTTGGCCAAACGAAGTGTGTGAGCACCTTCCTCATGTTGAAAGAGTCATGTAGGAATTGGTTTGGTGTCAAAATTCCTTTTGGTTTGAAAATGGGACAAGTGTTTGTAAAGTTGGGATTTTTGTAATGTGAATAGTGAAATTGATGCAAAATGTGGGAAATCTTTGTGGTTGAAGTTTGGCTTGTGTGGGAATTGGTTGGAGCATGTTTCTAAACACCCCTAGACATGTTTCTAACCAATATCAACAAGTATGTCTCAGTTTTGAAGAAAATCATGTTGTTGGTAATGAAATTTGAAGAGAAAGAAAGGTAAGAATGAAGGTTTTCTTGTGTTGGCCAAACACCCCTGAATGAAAGTTTGTGTGAAGTTGTTGAAGCCTCTTGAAGTCTTGGAACCTTAGGAACCCTAGAGAACCTTTTCCCCTGAACCAACTCAAAGTTAGAAGTGTTAGAAGTGTGATTGAAATGGAGAAAGTGGTCCCTTTTAGGCTGTTTTTCAGGCAGGCAGATTTTGCTGTTTTTGGCAGTTTTGTGAAAAAATTGATTTTGATGCATTGTTCGGATTTTAATGACCTGTGTAGCTGATTTAAGTGTGGTTGACTTGTTGGAAGTGTGATGTTTATGGAAGACCTTTGAAACCCTTGAACCTTTTGAGAAGAAAACTTTACTTCAAGATCGTTATTCGTACCCTTTATTTCTGTCTTCGCTCGAATTGTCACCTATGCATCTCTTGCATTCTTAACATCAGCATTTGTTTTGTGTTCCTATCAGCTATTTAAGAAGTCAGCCAAGAGTCCAGTGTTCTTTACCTATTAAATCTATTTTCATTGTACTTTCCGTCCCCTTGGTAAAGATTCAGTGGAACAATCACACCCCTGAAAAAGTTTCCTCATCTTATTGGAAGTCCAGGTATGCTTTCAATTTCGAGGACGAAATTATTTTAAGGGGGGGAGAATGTGAAATCCCACCTAATCCTAACCTTGCTGCTGTGCCGAATGCATACCTACCATATACATTGTTTGATTTATTCTCTGTCATATGAGTTGCCTAATTCTGTTCAGTAGAAGTCTACCCCGAAGCTGATCTTTCCTCCCTTCTATCTCTTCTTGTGCCTTCTTTTCCCTTTGATAAGAGGGTGATCTTAAGTCATTCCCACGACTGATCCTCCCATCCCTGCTGTTCTAGAATGGACCTCCATACACCCTATAACCTTGTGTTTTCCCCACATGATGATTTCGAAGGGAAATCAAGTGTGATCTTCATGATTTGTTATTCCTTCTAATTATTTCAAGACTTCAAGCTTTTCATCCCCTGTTCCTCAATCAAAGGTTCGTAATCTCTCTTGTATTGTATTGATCTACTTTTACAATGTTTTACCCTTTGTGATTGAGACTATGAAGAAGATGCTGCATCCTTGCAACCATCTCTTTACAATCTCTTTTCATTTTTTGGGTTTTATGATCTTCATATTGATCTTTACCATGATCCTTATGAAATCTTCATAAAGCCATGATCTTACTTTACTCTTACTATGTTTTATTCTTTGTGATTGAGACCATGAAGAAGATGCTGCATCCTTGCAATCATCTCTTCTACAATCTCCTTTCATTCTTAGGGTTTTATGATCTTCATATTGGTCTTTGCCATTATCCTTGTGAAGTCTTCATGAAGCCATTATCATACTTTTGATTTGATTTCAAGGCATGTTAGATTTATCCCTTGTTTTCTTACAAAAGTTTTATTGTTAATTGTTTTATGAAGATTTTGGGAGAAGAAAAGTCAAGATAAAAGCAATGTCCTCCATCTCCTTAGAATCCTAGTACTCTCCCAATTTCGAGGACGAAATTATTTTAAGGGGGTGAGAATGTGAAATCCAGCCCAGACCTAGCCCGGGATACCCTATTTGTTTTGGGATAAAGAAAGACTTGTTTAATGTTAGACCTTGAAGTTGGACCTTGATTTCAATGTTTTTATCCTTGAAAGCCTTAGGAGGCCATATCCGGCCTTATCCTTACCCTGACTCCGCTTGGCTTAATTTCTTATGATTATGTTATTAAGGAGACATTGTATAAGTTAGAAGAAACTATAACTTAGTTGCTTACCTTGTTATTTCCCTTCTTTGGAGATCTGGTTGTAACCTTTACCTTATTTCGATCTACCTTCCGCACACGTTTGTAGAGTATATTTCCGCTATACTCTATAGCTGTCTTTTGATTTGGTACTTGTTATTCCGAACTCTGATGTTCTTTGTGATCCTTTTATGATCATTTCTTAACTTTTATTATTAGATTACTTGAATACTATAAATTGTTCTTGCTTTTGATTATATTATTGTGATAAGTGGATATGATCGTTCCTAAACTGGATCTGTTGGACTGTGGATCACTCCCGAGTAACCCAGATAGAGTACCCCCTGGGTGGAATTGGGGCGGGATGTGACAGATACTATCGACCCAATGTATCGACCAACAAGGTTGCTGTCAGAAACTTTTGCCCAGTTTTGATCCATTCGATCTCCGATTGTTTTGATTTCTTCTCTAATCCTTCATGTATGTTTGTTTAGGGCTTTAAGACTATAATTGGACCATTCTCTTGTGACTTCGGATCATCTTCTTCAAAATTTGAGGTAAGGATGGTTATTGCCATACAACATAGACTGTATGACTTTTACACTATTGTTGGTAACTTAGTAGACTTAACTTATTAATTGATTTTAGACATCATATGATTACTGTAGTTACCTTATGACGGTAGCACCATGCTTAATTACTTGGTTTATCATGTTTACTTATTCTTGTCATTTATTTATACACTGTATTATGAGATGTTATGACATGTTTTCAATATGATAATGTATTGTTGATATGAAATGGATGGAAATAAGCATGTGATTGCTTAGGTATGATTTGGGATTGGGGAGTGCCCTACTGGTACTTCTGTCCTTGGACATCGGAGAGAATAGTATGGGATGTTCTCCGAAGATGCCCATCGACGCTTTCCTGGATCATTGGATGACATACATAGGACTTGTCTAGATGTATGGCTAGGATGTCCCTGTCATATCAGACCCGAATCGGAAGGGCATTGAGACCGAACGACCCGTGGTAGTAGTGTGGATTTGTGGGTGCTCAAGATCGGTAACCACTCCGTGAGAGGACATAAATTGCATTGCGGATACCCGAAAGGGGACATTTATTGGTAGGGTTGCAAATGGCTAGACTTGGGCTCACGGGCGCTCAAGACCGGTGAAATGATCCGTGAGGGGACGTGAGAGCTTCCCGTCTACTATTTGTGGATGACCAATAGGGTTGATGAGTCCGGTGAGTAATATCCGTGACTCTAGTGTGAAGGATACCGGAAAGGATCCCGAGAGGGGAGGAATGGACGTATCTGGAACTGACATGATATGACTAAGTAGATGACTTGCATTAGGCTAGGCTTTACCTTGACATGCGCCAATACTTAGACCAAATGGTGATGTGAGAGAGTGGTGACCGAAACCCCCAACCATGGATTTGTCCAAGAGGGATGCAAGACCCAATTTCCCCCCGGTGATGAGTGACTGAGACTACCTAAAGAAGTATGGTGCTATGACTTAAAGCATGTCTACCATAGAGACCAGCATACTTAGAGTTAGATTCATGTTTACATCATGTCTCATATCATATTGCATCATGCTATGCTGTGCATCATATGATTTATGTTATTATGGAATAACTTTCCTTGCTGAGTTCTTTTGAACTCACTCATTTTACAACATATTTTGTTAGACTTTTTTGCAGGTACTACTACTGTTGACTGTGACGGTCAACACTTTGAGGACTAAGTTGGTGACTCATACCACTTTGGCTACGGTGACCACATTGGCGAAGGCTATCAGTTCAACACTTATATTTGTCAGGAGTGGATCCGGCCTGGCTTTGTTTCTTATGATTATTGTCACATCCTCCCAGCCGGTACCCTATCTGGCATACCCGAGAGTGTGATCCACAGCCCAAAAGATCAAGTTTAGGAACGATCATATCCATTTCGCACAATAACATAATCAAAAGCAAGAACAAATCATAATGTTCAAGTAATTTATAATAAAAGTCAAGAAAGGATCTGGGATGGAAAAAAAAAAAAAAGGGGGGGTCAAGTAATTTATAATAAAAGTTAAGAAAGGGTTTGGGGGGGGGAAAAAAAAAAATTAGGGGGAATAACAAGATACCAAATCAAAAGACAACTGTAGAGTATAGCGGAAATATACCCTACAAACACATGCGGAAGGTAGATCGAAATCTAAATAAAGCTCTAAGCTAATACAAGTAAAGTAAAAGATAAGTCTAGAAGAAACAAAGGAAATCAAATCCACATCTTCAGTCAGCTCTTCTGGTTCTTCAGTCTTCATCTTCTTCACCTTGCGCTTCCTCATACGGGCCGTCAAAGAAATCCAAACCTATAGAGAAGTCTAACAACAGATTGTACAAAAAAAGGAATGAGTTTCGAAAGAAACTCAGTAAGGCAAGTTAATCCATAACAACATAAATAACATGGAAGCAAACCATAACAAGATGCAATGCAATATGAAACAAGTAATGTATGTATGCGTCTAACTCTATGTATGCTGGTCTCTATGGCAGACATGCTTTAAGTCATAGCACCGTACTTCTTTGGGTAGGTCCGCTCACATCCTCAACCATTTAAGATATCTTGGATTCCCTCCAACCATTTAAGATATCTCGGGCGACCGATTGGTAATGGGTCCCTGCATCCTTCTTGGACAATTTCCATGGTAAGGGGTTAAGTCAACACACTCTCTCACAACCGTTTGGCATAAGTACCGGCGCATGTCGGGGAAAAGCCTAGCCCAATGCAAGTCATCTAGTCGTTATATCAACTCGGTTCCGGATACGTCCATTCCTCGTCCCCGACGATCCTTTCCGGTATCCTTCGCACTAGAGTCGGCGTATCCTATGGCACCGACCAACTCGGACTACGGACTCATCAACCCTATTGGTTATCCACATATGGTAAACGGGAAGCTCTCATGTCCTCTCACGGATATAACTCACCGGTCTCGAGCGCCCATGAGCCCAAGTCTAGCCATATGCAACCCTCCAATAAATGGCCCCCACAATGTGATTCCCGTCCTCTCACGGGTTGGTTACCGGTCTTGAGCGCCCGTGAATCCCCATTGCTACCACGGGTCGTTCGGTCTCAATACCCTTCCGAATCGGGTCTGATATAACAGGGGTATATCCTAGCCAAACACTGCTAGACATCCCTAGGTATGACAACCATTGATTCGGGAAAGTGTCGATGGGCAACCCCGGAAACATCCCATACTATTTCCGACAATGTCCAAGGACAGAAGTGTCAAAAGGACACTTCCCAATCCCAAACCAAACTTAAGCAAACACATTCTCAGACCAGTCATGACATACACAACCAGTAGTTCATCATATAAAAGAGAATGTAAAAGCAACATCAGATTAAGCAAGTAATAAGTAATTCATATAACATAAACAATGAAAAGATGATATAAATAAGTGCTACTGTTCCCACAGTAGGAGATCAGAATTAAAATACAATAACAGTAGGTAATCTCATAGTTTCATAAAGTAGAAACCAGAGAACAAGCAATCTATGTAGTTAAGGAATTAATTGTCCTTACCTGATTATCGCCGAAGATAATCCAAAGATCAAAGAGAGAGACACCAAACATGGCAAATAAACCCCTAACAAGCATAGATATAACATTAGGAAAGATACCTAAAAGATCAGAGAGCAAACGAATCAAATCGAGCGAAAATTGAAGCTACTGACTTCATTGGTCGATTGATTGGTCTATCGACCTGATCGACCGACCAATCGGTCGACCAATCGGGTCAGTACGGAATAGTGAAAACTATTTTGGCCATAACTTCTTCGTTTGAAGTCGGATTGATCCGAAATTCGAAGGGGAACTTCCTAGGATGTATTAGAATCATATGGGAAGATAAAATCATCAAGTCATGGTCAAAATATGGGTTCTTGATTTAACCCAAGAAATTAGGGTTTCAACCTTTATGGCTCTCATGAAAAGGTTATGATCACAGGAAGAAAGGGAATGGTTGCAATCAAGAACATAATAAGAAAATCTTGTTTAGGTTAATAGAAACATTATGGGAAGATAATCATGGTCAAAAGATGGGTTCTTGATCTAACCCAAGAAATTAGGGTTTCACCCTTATGGTTCCCATAAAAAGGTTAAGATCACAGGAGGGAAGGAATTGATGATTGGCCAATTACAACAAGAAGAATTAAAGAATATTGAATTTAGATCAACCTCCACATTACCCATGAGGTTTCCCTCACATGGGAGGTTACCAAAAAGGTTCTCGGGATAATCACCCAGGTTAGGGTTTCAAAGGATTAGGGTTAGGGTTTTCAAAGATTCCACTGGCTGGGGTTGAGATCATGATGATGATCATAGATCTCAAGGAACAAGATGAGATCATGGAGTGGATGGTTGCAAGAGTGCATCATCTTCTTCCTGATCTCAGCCAAGAACAGATTAAAGAAAGAAAATCAGAGATGGAGAAGAAAGAAAAGAGAGTAGACATACCTTTGATGCGAGAGGAAGAAGATTACTTCAAGTCTTGTGAGAGATCACCAAGGAATGCAAGGGAATTGATTAGATTAGGGTTCTAACTCATTCCAGAGGCTTAGGAGGCATAGGAGGCGAAGTAATCCCGAGATTTGACTTAAATAGAGGAGACAGGACCAAATTGGTAAATTCAGACACCATTGGTCGATTGGATTGGTCTACTGGTCCAGTCGACCAATGAGTCGACCAATCAGGACAGCAAGGTTCAAACAGGGATTCGGAGGGCTATACAAGGTCAAATTGAGTGAGGTTTTCTTCTACGAGTCAATCAAGAAGTCTAGTTTCCAGAAATACCTTCGGATCAAGAATTGGAGTTCATTAGGTTCACCAACTAGGCTCATCTTCTTCGATGCGCAAGCAGGATTTGACAGACATAGTTCAGCAACTTCGGACAGGGATTTGGAAGGTTATATGGGGTCAAATTGAGTGGGGTTTTCTCCTACAAGTCCATCAAGAAGTCTAGTTTCGGGAAATATATTCAGATTGGGCACAGGAGTTCATTAGGTATTTCAACTAATTCACCCCTCTTCGGTGCGCAGATTCAAAACTAACACTGACAATGCTCTCAAGTGAGGGGCATCATCGACAATGTCCATGGGCTTGGGTTCCGACACCAAATCGTCAACCAAAAGGGTCTACAAGCAACAAGCTAAGATCAAATCAAGGTCCAACTTTAAGGTCAAACATTTAAACTAACCCTTCTTTACCCAAAACGGATAGGGTGCCCTGGCTAGGTTTGGGCTGGATTTCACATTCTCCCCCCTTAAAATAATTTCGTCCTCGAAATTGGGAGAGTGCTTGGTTTCAAAAAGGTAGGGGTACTTTCCTATTATCTTGGCTTCCTTTTCCCAAAGTCCACGGAAAACAAATAACAATAAGTCTTATGTAATAAAACAAGGAGTAAATCTGACATGCTTTGAAATCAAATCGAAAGTATGATCATGGCTTCATGAAGATTTCACAAGGATCATGGTGAAGATTAATATGAAGATCATAAAGCTTTAAGAATGAAAGGAGATTGTAGAAGAGATGGTTGCAAGGATCAATATGTTGCAAGGATGCAACATCTACTTCATAATCTCAATCTCAAAGAATAAATCATAGCAAGAGTAGATCAATACAACACAAGAGAGATTACAAATCTTTGATTGAAGAATAGGAGATGAAAAGCTTGAAACAATTAGAAGGAATAACAAATCATGAAGATCACACTTGATTTCTCTTTGAAATCATCATGTGGAGAATTTACAAGGTTATAGTGTATGGAGATCCACTCTAGAACAGCAGGGATAGAAGGATCAGTCATGGGAATGATTTAAGATCATCCTCCTATCAAAGGGAATGTAAGGCACAAGAAGAAATCATGGAGAGAATAGATCAGCTTTGGGGTAAACTTCTACCAAACGAAACTAGGCAATTCGTACAGCAAAGAATAAATTGAACAATGCATATGGTATATATGTATTTGGTACAACAGCAAGGTTAGGAATAGGTGGGATCTCACATTCTCCCCCCCTTAAAATAATTTCGTCCACGAAATTGAAAGCATACTTGGGCTTCCAATAAGATGAGGAACTTTCATCAGGGGATGGAAGGTACAATGAACAATAGATCTAATAGGTAAGGAACATGGGAGTCTTGGCTGACTTCTTAAACAGCTAAGAGGAATTCAAAACAATACTGACAAGCATTTCATACAGATTAGGCAACTCATATGGTAAGAATAAATCAAAACAATGCATATAGCCTATATGCAATGCATCAGTAAGGATTAAATCAAGCAATGCATAAGATATGTATGTAATGCACAAGTAAAGAATAAATCAGGGCAATAAATGTTGTATTCATACAATGCGCAAGCAAAGATAAATCAAAGCAGTGCATATGGTATTTATACAATGCGCAAGCAAAAACTAGATCAACGAAATGCATATGGTATATATGCAATGAACAATCAGAGAATAAATCAAGGCAATGCATATGGTATTTATACAATGCATAAGTAAAGAATAGATCAATAGCAGAAGTTAAAGGATAAGAGCAACGTACCGATTGCGACATTGAATCTTCTATCGGCTCATTGTTGATCGGGAAGATGGGGCTTCAAGATGCAGTTAGATCAGAGGATGAGAGTGCTGATGACGGTGATGATGATGATGGGGGTATGATGAGAATGAGCATAATGAGAATGAGGACGAGTACGGGGATGAAGTTCAATCTTAGGATGAGACTCAGGATCAGTAAGTTCAGAAAGATGAGGAGGAAACTATTCCAGCTCGACAATTTGAGGATGGAGGCACACAAATATACTATAGAAGATCGATTGACACGACTAAGATGAAAGTCTCGGGCTATGAGAGGTCAGCTCGATTCTCAGGAACAATTTCTTAAACAAATAGCACTAGAATTGTAATCAAGTCTACGGTTGGAGGCAAAGCGGTTTGTTTCACTACCAGGGACATCATAGGGGCTTCGCGACGTAGCTAGGTCAGAGGATGAGGGTGACATTGTCAAGGCTGATGACACAGAGGATGAGGATGCCGACGACAATGATGATGATGATGATGATGATGATGATGATGATGATGATGAGGATGAGTATGGATACAATGATGATCATGATGGGGTTCCAGTTCAGGATGAGGATGAGTATAGATACAATGATGATCATGATGGGGTTCCAGTTCAGGATGAGGATGAGTATGGATACAATGATGATTATGATGGGGTTCCAGTTCAGGATGAGGATGTTATTGATGATCAAGGAGATGAGAATCAGGATCAGGGTGAGATTTCGAAACACAAGGAGATTCCTATACCACGCTTTCGTGAGATTGGAGGTCCATCACATACGACACGACTGGAGAAAGAGTTCAAATTTAGAAGGGACCAGACAAATCACCGGAGTTTATCACCTAGATAAACAGTACTAGGAGTTTCCTTTTATGCTTTCGTAGATGTAATTTCTTTGATACTTGACAACCCAAGTGATTAGTGAAGTTAAATTGTATCACTTGTGTTATTGTACATTATGCGTCGCTTTTGTTGCATTAGTAGTTGTAAATGTTTAGTTATGACTTATAACTCATAACGACTACTCACGACCATTACTCCCAACGACAACTCCCAACTCAGACTTATACGACAACACATGAGAGCAACACGACACAGACTCATATGACAACTCATGACGACAACACCTCACAATGACAATTTACTCACAAAAACAACTCACCACGACAACTTTAAAAGCAAGACTCAACTCACAACTCAACACACATACCCAATAACTTAAAACTGACAACTTAACTCTAACTATGACTACAACCCAAGTACAAGTCATAAACTTTAATTATTGTGTATTATTCAAGCTCGGTATATTATGCTTTGTTTGTTCAAGTTTCTAATCCAAGTTTTCTATTATTCACTTCTAAGAAAGTTTGAGTCACTTCTGGATCTATGACTCAAGGATGCTTTCATTACTGTGTTCTATGGTTATGATTGTCCGAAAACTTAGGCTCTGATACCATTCTGTCACATCCTCCCAGCCGGTACCCTATCTGGCATACCCGAGAGTGTGATCCACAGCCCAAAAGATCAAGTTTAGGAACGATCATATCCATTTCGCACAATAACATAATCAAAAGCAAGAACAAATCATAATGTTCAAGTAATTTATAATAAAAGTCAAGAAAGGATCTCAGATGGATCATAAAAAAATATCAGAGTGCGGAATAACAAGATACCAAATCAAAAGACAACTGTAGAGTATAGCGGAAATATACCCTACAAACACATGCGGAAGGTAGATCAAAATCTAAATAAAGCTCTAAGCTAATACAAGTAAAGTAAAAGATAAGTCTAGAAGAAACAAAGGAAATCAAATCCACATCTTCAGTCAGCTCTTCTGGTTCTTCAGTCTTCATCTTCTTCACCTTGCGCTTCCTCATACGGGCCGTCAAAGAAATCCAAACCTATAGAGAAGTCTAACAACAGATTGTACAAAAAAAGGAATGAGTTTCGAAAGAAACTCAGTAAGGCAAGTTAATCCATAACAACATAAATAACATGGAAGCAAACCATAACAAGATGCAATGCAATATGAAACAAGTAATGTATGTATGCGTCTAACTCTATGTATGCTGGTCTCTATGGCAGACATGCTTTAAGTCATAGCACCGTACTTCTTTGGGTAGGTCCGCTCACATCCTCAACCATTTAAGATATCTTGGATTCCCTCCAACCATTTAAGATATCTCGGGCGACCGATTGGTAATGGGTCCTGCATCCTTCTTGGACAATTTCCATGGTAAGGGGTTAAGTCAACACACTCTCTCACAACCGTTTGGCATAAGTACCGGCGCATGTCAGGGAAAAGCCTAGCCCAATGCAAGTCATCTAGTCGATTATATCAACTCGGTTCCAGATACGTCCATTCCTCGTCCCCGACGATCCTTTCCGGTATCCTTCGCACTAGAGTCGGCGTATCCTATGGCACCGACCAACTCGGACTACGGACTCATCAACCCTATTGGTTATCCACATATGGTAAACGGGAAGCTCTCATGTCCTCTCACGGATATAACTCACCGGTCTCGAGCGCCCATGAGCCCAAGTCTAGCCATATGCAACCCTCCAATAAATGGCCCCCACAATGTGATTCCCGTCCTCTCACGGGTTGGTTACCGGTCTTGAGCGCCCGTGAATCCCCATTGCTACCACGGGTCGTTCGGTCTCAATACCCTTCCGAATCGGGTCTGATATAACAGGGGTATATCCTAGCCAAACACTGCTAGACATCCCTAGGTATGACAACCATTGATTCGGGAAAGTGTCGATGGGCAATCCCGGAAACATCCCATACTATTTCCGACAATGTCCAAGGACAGAAGTGTCAAAAGGACACTTCCCAATCCCAAACCAAACTTAAGCAAACACATTCTCAGATCAGTCATGACATACACAACCAGTAGTTCATCATATAAAAGAGAATGTAAAAGCAACATCAGATTAAGCAGTAATAAGTAATTCATATAACATAAACAATGAAAAGATGATATAAATAAGTGCTACTGTTCCCACAATAGGAGATCAGAATTAAAATACAATAACAGTAGGTAATCTCATAGTTTCATAAAGTAGAAACCAGAGAACAAGCAATCTATGTAGTTAAGGAATTAATCTGTCCTTACCGATTATCGCCGAAGATAATCCAAAGATCAAAGAGAGAGACACCAAACATGGCAAATAAACCCCTAACAAGCATAGATATAACATTAGGAAAGATACCTAAAAGATCAGAGAGCAAACGAATCAAATCGAGCGAAAATTGAAGCTACTGACTTCATTGGTCGATTGATTGGTCTACTGACCCAGTCGACCAATCAGTCGACCAATCGGGTCAGTACGGAATAGTGAAAACTATTTTGGCCATAACTTCTTCGTTTGAAGTCGGATTGATCCGAAATTCGAAGGGGAACTTCCTAGGATGTATTAGAATCATATGGGAAGATAAAATCATCAAGTCATGGTCAAAATATGGGTTCTTGATTTAACCCAAGAAATTAGGGTTTCAACCTTTATGGCTCTCATGAAAAGGTTATGATCACAGGAAGAAAGGGAATGGTTGCAATCAAGAACATAATAAGAAAATCTTGTTTAGGTTAATAGAAACATTATGGGAAGATAATCATGGTCAAAAGATGGGTTCTTGATCTAACCCAAGAAATTAGGGTTTCACCCTTATGGTTCCCATAAAAAGGTTAAGATCACAGGAGGGAAGGAATTGATGATTGGCCAATTACAACAAGAAGAATTAAAGAATATTGAATTTAGATCAACCTCCACATTACCCATGAGGTTTCCCTCACATGGGAGGTTACCAAAAAGGTTCTCAGATAATCACCCAGGTTAGGGTTTCAAAGGATTAGGGTTAGGGTTTTCAAAGATTCCACTGGCTGGGGTTGAGATCATGATGATGATCATAGATCTCAAGGAACAAGATGAGATCATGGAGTGGATGGTTGCAAGAGTGCATCATCTTCTTCCTGATCTCAGCCAAGAACAGATTAAAGAAAGAAAATCAGAGATGGAGAAGAAAGAAAAGAGAGTAGACATACCTTTGATGCGAGAGGAAGAAGATTACTTCAAGTCTTGTGAGAGATCACCAAGGAATGCAAGGGAATTGATTAGATTAGGGTTCTAACTCATTCCAGAGGCTTAGGAGGCATAGGAGGCGAAGTAATCCCGAGATTTGACTTAAATAGAGGAGACAGGACCAAATTGGTAAATTCAGACACCATTGGTCGATTGGATTGGTCTCTTGGTCCATCGACCAATGAGTCGACCAATCAGGACAGCAAGGTTCAAACAGGGATTCGGAGGGCTATACAAGGTCAAATTGAGTGAGGTTTTCTTCTACGAGTCAATCAAGAAGTCTAGTTTCCAGAAATACCTTCGGATCAGGAATTGGAGTTCATTAGGTTCACCAACTAGGCTCATCTTCTTCGATGCGCAAGCAGGATTTGACAGACATAGTTCAGCAACTTCGGACAGGGATTTGGAAGGTTATATGGGGTCAAATTGAGTGGGGTTTTCTCCTACAAGTCCATCAAGAAGTCTAGTTTCGGGAAATATATTCAGATTGGGCACAGGAGTTCATTAGGTATTTCAACTAATTCACCCCTCTTCGGTGCGCAGATTCAAAACTAACACTGACAATGCTCTCAAGTGAGGGGCATCATCGACAATGTCCATGGGCTTGGGTTCCGACACCAAATCGTCAACCAAAAGGGTCTACAAGCAACAAGCTAAGATCAAATCAAGGTCCAACTTTAAGGTCAAACATTTAAACTAACCCTTCTTTACCCAAAACGGATAGGGTGCCCTGGCTAGGTTTGGGCTGGATTTCACAATTATGTTATTGAGGAGACATTGTATAAGTTAGAAGAAACTGTAACTTAGTTGCTTACCTTTTTATTTCCCTTCTTTGGGGATCTGGTTGTAACATTTACCTTATTTCGATCTACCCTCCGCACAGTTGTCTTTTGATTTGGTACTTGTTATTCCGCACTCTGATGTTCTTTGTGATCCTTCTGTGATCATTTCTTAACTTTTATTATTAGATTACTTGAATACCATAAATTGTTCTTGCTTTTGATTATATTATTGTGATAAGTGGATATGATCGTTCCTAAACTGGATCTGTTGGGCTGTGGATCACTCCTGAGTAATCCAGATAGGGTACCCCCTGAGTGGATTCGGGGCGGGATGTGACATTGAGTGCCCGTGAGCCCAAGTCTAGCCATTTGCAACCCTACCAATAAATGGCCCCTTTCGGTTAACTGCAATGCAATTTATGTCCTCTCACGGAGTGGTTACCGGTCTTGAGCGCCCACAAATCCACACTACTACCACGGGTCGTTCGGTCTCAATGCCCTTCCGAATCGGGTTTGATATGATAGGGACATCCTAGCCAAACACCACTAGACAAGTCCTATGTATGTCATCCAATAACCCGGGAAAGCGTCGATGGACATCTTCGGAGAACATCCCATACTATTCCCTCCGATGTCCAAGGACAGAAGCACCAGTAGGGTGCTCCTCAATCCCAAGTTATACTTAAGCAATCACATGCCCAAGTTCATCATATCAATTCACAAGATACAACATCATAGTAAACATTTTATTCATAACATTGACATAATTCATTATATATTGAAATTGATAAACATAATAAGGCATTGTAATAAAACAAATGTGAACACAAAGCTAATGTTATAAGACATATGTAGCAAGTCTGAAATGGTAAGAACATGAGATAGAGACTATGTTCACTATGTTAGGAATATCAAGTCAAAATCACACATCCTAAGTAATTGTAGCGATAACTATCCTTACCTTGAGTTGGGGAAGAAGATGGTCCAAGATCACAAGCAAGTGGCCCAATTAGTCTTAAAACCCTAAACAAACATATATGAAGAATTAGAGAAGAAATCAGAATAATCGGAGATCGAATGAATCAAAACTAGGCAAAAGTTGCTGAAAGCAACTCTGTTGGTCGATACATTGGGTCGAATGTATCGACCAACAAGCATCGACCCAAAGAGTTTCGGACAGCAAGCTGGGTTTTTGGGTTTTGGCCCAAATTTGGTCTTCCGGGTCTCAGATCGATACAAAACTTGGGGAACAGTCTAAACACACTATAGAGACCTCAATTATCAAGGAATTAACATCATCCAATGGTGAAATTAGAAATCCCCAATTTGGCATATCAAGTTCAAGAGTTGGAAATCATGGCATTGGTTATTACTTAATACAAATTGGGGGAAAACATAGTGGATTAGGTAGGGAATAACTTAGGAGCAATATTGAAATCATATGCAAGGTATAGATTAGGTTAATCATAGGCTTCATCTCAGTTTTGGTAAATAAAGTAAGTTGGTAAGCAACAAATCATGGAAATGCATAATAAATGATCAAGAGGTAAGTAAATCATAGTAAGATTGGGGAAAACATCAATGTATGAGGTAAAGAAGACCCATGGCAAGGTGTTTGCAAGGTTGCAGCACCTTGGCCATGGTCCAAATAGTAAAAATGAGAATAAAGATGAGTGAGAAAGAGACTAGGAGAGAGAGTCATACCTTGAGAGTAGAGTAAGAGAGTGGAAGTGAGTGGTTGGCAATGATTAGTGGGAAAGATGCTTCACCATTACCAAGGAGGAGTTCTTGGGAGTCTCATTCACGTTCTCAGGTGCCTCAACGATTAGAATAGGGTTCAAAACATGATGATGGAATAAATAGAGTAGGGAATATTCCACAGAATCTTTAATTCGGATTCAGTAACACTGTTGGTCGATACATCGGATCGATGGTATCGACCAAGACATGTTTCTACAGAATTTTTCCAGAATAGTTCAGCAACTTTAGGTGTGGACTTGGAGGTCTATACTAGGTCAAATTGCATGGGGTTTTCTCCTATAGTTCACTCAAGAAGTCTAGTTTCGGGGAAAACCTTTGGATTTTGCATAGGAGTCCTTTTGATATCTCAATTGTCTCACTCTTCATCAGTGCGCAGATTCTAACTTAACACTGATAATGTGCTCAAGGGAAGAGCAACATCATCAATGTCCATAGAATGGAGTTCCGACACCACGTCATCAACTAGTAGGGTCCACAAGTCCCTTTTACCACCACCTCGGTTCTTCGGACCTACAAACACAACAATTTCTGGGTCGGGTCAAGGTTAGGTAAAAGCTGGATTTTACACTGACAGCTGAACCAGCTTCTTTGGACAAGCACGAGCGAAGTGACCGGTCTGCTTACAGAAAAAGCAAATAGGGTCCCTAGGTCCAACTAGAATTGCTGCAATAGAGGGCTTCTGAACCATGGGTCTAGAATTAGCATTCACAGGTCTAACATTAGGAATATTCATAGCTTGCCTATTCCCACCATACTGACTATGCTGGCCGGCAGACAAAAATCCAGGACTCTGACCTACACTCCTAGGCTGAAAAGTAGGAGTGGGGTATGGTGTAGGTCTAACAAATCGCCGATCCCTACAGTCAACTAAGCCAGGATTCCTTGACTGCCACGTTCTTTGCACACAAGCGCTCTCCTTCTCAGTCTCTTCCAACTTTTTCGAATTCTGAACCACTTGGGTATAGCTCTCAATAGGCTGAATAGTGAGATACGCCCTGATTGCAGGCCGCAATCCTTTGAAGAATTTCTTTGCCTTTGCATAGTCAGGCTTCAAGGAGTCAGGAGCAAAGAAGAAAAGTTCTTCGAACTTCTGTTGGTAATCCAACACAGATAGGGGTCTTTGCACAAGAGCCATAAACTCAGCTTCCTTTGCATCCTTCACAGCTTCAGGGAAATAATTCTTGCAGAAAACCTCTTTGAAAATTTCCCAAGTCACAACACCTGCATGTAGCTCTTCTAAAATGGGTCGGGTGGAGGTCCACCAAGCGTCAGCTTCGTGCGAGAGTTTCTGCTCAGCGAAACAAAATCTTTTGAGCTTCAGAACACTGTAGATGACTGAAAGCTTTCTCTTGCTCTTGCAGCCACTTGTGCGAAAACAAGGTATCTTTGGACACTCCGATGAAGGTGGGCACTTGCAACTTCAAGAAACTCTCCATCAGACGTGTATAAGGAGTTCCAACCAACCTTTCCGCATTCGGGACTGCGGTATTAGGGTTCCCGTTCACACCAGTACGAGTCTCATTGTGGAGAGTCATGAAACCCGTCAGCATCTGATTAAACTGGTTTGCTTGCTGCTGTATCATATTGCCCATGATATTGGCAATATCATGGAAACTTCCTATGTTCGGGGCATCGGGTATATCATTAGTAGTTTGATCATCAATATGGGTCTGTTGATCAGAACCACCGTTTGGTATCTCTTCATTCCCATTGTTGCTGGATTCAACATGACGATTTCTCAACAGAACCATTCTGCAAAACCGAAAATATCAAAAACACAAAAAATCAAAGATTCAACATAAACCACATGTCCAAACGATTGGAAATCTTAAATTAGGCTTATATACATCCATTTAGTCATCAAATAAACAATCATAGGGCAAAAATCACAGTTTTCCAAAATTCAACAGAAATTGGAGCTATTGTGACTGTTGGTCAACTGCTTGGTCGATTGGTCCAGTTGGCCAACCAATCGACCAAGCCTGACAGCATGCGAAAAATAAGGTTTTAAGTCACCAAGCTTCATTCCAAACTCAATTCTACCTTAGCAAACTTGAGAGGAAGCTCTGGAGAAGAGGTTCTAAGGTCTTTCTAAGTGTTTCCAAGTTAGTTTGGTGCTTCAACAACAACTCTTCATCACACTTAGATCATCATACAAGGTAAACACTCTTTTTCTATCAAATGCAACTTCTCATGCTAGCACTTCAACAAAAATCATGTTATGCTTGTGTCTATTGTTAGAAATCATGTCTAGGAACACTTAGAAACATGTTCCATGAGTTTTTAACACAATGCCATGCTTAGACAACAAGTACTAACACAATCTAGCACTTTTTCACCTCTATCGCAACCGAAAGTTCCAAATTTTAGGAAAATTTCGATTTCTCACAAACCGCTAGGAGTTTTCGCATGAAATCAAATGCTACATGCTTGAAATGATATTTTAGATGTGTACATGTAGTTTGATTCAACCAATTTCACAATTTCAAAAATCTAATTTTGACCTAATTTGCAAAAATCCCCAATTTTCCTTCTTGCTGAATTACTTTCTTTAGACCAAGATTTCAATGGATTTTCTTCAAATAAAACATCTTAACATGTTATTCCAAGTATTACACACATGCTAGTATGCTCAATTTGCATTTTCCCCAAAATTGAAAATTTCCAAAAAATTACGAAAATGCCCTTCTTGCTGAATTTCTTGAAACAACACTGACAAATGACTTCCTTTGTCTTTTCCACAGACATACACACTATGCAGAGACGAGCACAAGGTCGGGGTCACCTAGTGGGTGCTAGGAGAGGTAGAGGTCAGGTTCCAGCTTAGCCACGAGCGGAGGTTCTACGACTTGACAGGTTTGATAAGCCGCAGGCCGAGTTCCTGTATGAGGCGTACTTTGAGTACTGTCATATCGATTTCGGGAGGCTACTTCACTTACCATAGCTTAGGGTATTCAGGATCCGACAGAGATTTGACACTATGGAGTGGACTCATCTCTTCACGGCAGACTTGCCTGTGTGCCCTGAGCTAGTGAGGTTGTTTTTCAACAACCTCTCATCTACTGAGGAGGCCAGAGGTCGGGGTCGTCCTTTTCTACTGATCATAGAGAGCTGGGTCTAGGAGACACAGATTAGGTTTTCCATGAGGACACTGGCTCAGATTCTTCAAGTGCCTTACTATCCACACGAGTGTAGGTGGATACCTACAGGAGCTGAGGTGGATAGCTACATGTTGCCATAAGAGCTTCGCTAGATATGTTCCACTCTTTGGAACGATCAAGAGTGCTACGCTCCATGGAACAATGGACAAATGATGGATTCGGCTCGAATTATCGGTCATATTGTGCGCCAAAACATCATTTCGAAGGCCAAACATCATCATAGGGTCACAGTGATGGAGGCCCTAGTCATATATCGCATCTACATGGGATTTTAGATTGACTTGTCCTACATCATCCAGAACGTCATGATAGATCTGGTGGCGCATCCGAGTACGAGGAACCTTTGTTTTGCGAGATTACTGACATTGGACTTCTGACACTTTGGGGTGAGGCTAGAGGACACAGAGGTGGTCACTGGAGGTCTGGGATATGTGATCAGAACGAGGACCATTTGACAGATGCAGCTCACCCAGATTGAGAGATCCGAGGGTGAGGATGATGATGACTCAGAGGAGGAGGATGACGAGTCAGATGGTGGAGTAAAGGATGTCGGTCCAGATTGTAAAATAAGGCCTTATCCTGTTGCAGGTCCGAAGACACGAAGTGGTGGTAGAAGAGACCTGTGGGCCCTCTTAGTGGATGATTCGATGTTTGATACTGAGCCTATGGACATTGACAATGATGCCCCTCACTTGTGCACCTTGTCAGTGTTGAGTAAAAATCTGCGCATCGATGAAGATTGAATTAGTTGAATCACTTCCAGGAACCCCATGATCAATCCAAAGGTATTTTTTGAAACTAGACTTGTTGATTGACTTGTAGGAGAAAACCCCACTCAATTTGACCCTGTATAGCCTTCCGAATCCACTCCTGAAGTTGCTGTCATAGCTTGGTCAAGTGCTTGGTCGACTGACAGTCGACCAGCCAGTCGACCAAGAGTAATGAAATTCAAGTTTGCAGTAAATCTCTTCCCATTTTGCCCCTACCTTTTTGGAACTCGTGAATGATGACCTAAACTAATCATTTTCACTCCAGAGCTCAAGGTTGGACACTCTCTTGGGCTATTCCTTGATGTTTGGGAAGATCTTTGACTCCATTCTTTATTGTATACACTAATCATCAACTCAATGTATGATTTCTTCTATTCCTCTTCTAATCAATTCATGTTTCTATCAATTAATAATCTTGAAACCATGGCTGAAGTGCTGCAACCTTGCAAACACTTAACCATGAGTTTCCCCCTTTCAATTTCTTAATCCTCCTCCACTCATGCTATGCTATGATTCAAATGAGATTAATTGCACTCCATCACTTTGATTCTATTCAATCTAACCTATTTTGATTCTAATCTGATATGTAGATGCATGATAAGCTTAGGCTGTAATGAAATTAAGATTCTAGCTTGATTCTTGGCACTCATTTGGTTGATTCTTATCATCCTTTTCAATTTCTATAAGTTCCAAATTAATTCTTGCTAAGTATCATATAGAACCTAAAATTCGATTTGGGTATTTTTGATTGAACCGTTGGATCATCATGAAAATTAGTGTGTAGTATCCTCTTACTGTTATAAACATGCCCTCCAAATTTAATGACGATCGGAGCACCGTAAGGGCAGTTTAGGATCAAGTTTCCATTGCTGTCCTGAAGATAACAAGTCTTGGTCGACTGACAGTCGACCAAGCCAATCAACCAAGAGTTGTTAAGGCCCTGTACTAAGCCAATTTGATCCGTTTGAACCCCAATTCAATTGTTTTCTTCTCTGACATTAATTGTATGATTATCTAGGGTATCAACACTGATTTTGGGACCATACTTGGTAATCATTGAATCTATTTACAACTTGAGTAAGGTAAGGACAGTCGTTAACTCAAGTATGTTAATTATACCAACATGCTTACATTATGGGAACTTATTGGTTATGATCACATGAGTAATCCTTTACTATACATGATTTTTATGTGTTTTCTTATCAGTAATAGAATGTATATATTATTTAGAATATTATGTTCAGTTTTACTTTATGATTCATGTATGATCAATCATGTTATGATATGTATTTGTTTATATGACGAATCATTGATTTAGTATAATATGATGAGATCGAGATTTTGATTGACTACGTATGACTTGGGATTGAGAGGTGTCCTTTCGACACTTCTGTCCTTGGACATTGGAGGGAGTAGTATGGGATATTCCCCGAAGGTGTCCATCGACGCTTTCCCGGGTTATCGGATGACATGTATAGGATTGTTAGGATTTCCCTTCTCGTATCAGACCCGAATCGGAAGGGTATTGAGACCGAACGACCCGTGGTAGTGTAAAACCCAGCCCTAACCTTGACCCGGAAACCTTGTTATATTTAGGTCCAGTGACCCGAAGTAAAGTAAGAAGTCAGCTTTGGGCCATCCCAGTGGAGGACTTGGTGTCTGGCTTTGAATCCATGAGAGTTGATGATGAGGTTCTATTTATGGAAACTGAATCTTGATGAAGATCGGATTAGTTGATGGACTTGGAGTGCTCTCTATCATGGTTTGAAGGCATTTCTACCTATTAGGTAAGTCACTTGATATGTGTGCAAAACCCCTTTAGGATTGGATTTGATCTGGGTCTTCAATTCCCTGTTTAGGAGTTGCTAAACTGATTGGTCGACTAGACCAGTCGACCAATCCACTCGACCAATGGGTTCTGTCTTTGGCAATTAGGTCTTGCTTGCTCTATTTAAGTCCAATCTCGAGTCTACTTCGTATTTTCTGCCTCCAAACTCTTTGGAACGAACCAAAGACCTCTGCAAGTCATCTCCCTTGCATCCTTGGTATTTTTCTTGATGGATCTTCGTCAAAACTCTTCCTCTTGCATCAAAGGTATGTCTACACTCTCTTCTTCTCCTCCATCTCTGTTTTTCTTTCCTTTTTGAGTTGAGACAGTAGAGGAGATGCTGCATTCTCTGTTGCAAACATCTCTGGACTTGTCTCTCATGATCTTCCTAAGGATTAATGGCTAATGCAATGATCTTAACCATGATCATTGCAAGCTTTTGAAGGAATCATGATCAAATCATGATCTTGCCTTTGTTCCTCTTTTGATTTGAATTCTGATCTTCTTAGATCTACTATATTGATCATGTTAGTAGTCAATTGCTATGTTTTCTTTACATGATCCATGATCTATCAATCTCTAGTTGTTTCTCTTCTACCATACCATGCTTTCTTCATGAATCATGATAGTTACATATATGGTAGGTTTTGTTTACTTATTTAGATTTATGCTCTTAGGTCTATTTTCTTGAAGATCTAAGTATGCCTTCCATGATATCTTTATCTGAATCAATGATTCATTCTTCTATTGTTCTTGTCTATGATTTCTATCTTGAATTCTTCAAGAACCATGATTGATCTAATTATGGTAACTTTTTGTTTCCTAATTTGTATCTTGAAGACTTGATTCGATTAGTGTTTTGAGGTCCTCTATATGTTAGGATACTACTAATGTAGGTTACCCCTTGATTAGTACCCTTTTGAACCACCAAATTCGGATTTTATATCTTAAAACTTTGATTTTGTAGGCTACTGTCTTCATTGGTCGACTGATTGGTCGATCGAGCGATAGACCAATCCAATCGACCAATGAGTACAAGCAACTCCGGAATTGGTATGTTTTGGATGTTTTGGTATCTTTTCTGTTAGGGATCTTTCCTAATATGTTGTATACACTTGTTTAGGACCTTCTTCTCAAGTTTGTCAAGATCTTACTTGATTTCTTAGGATTCCTTTGCAAGTTATAAAAGGTAAGGATGGTTACTTCTTTAACAACATAAACTGCATTCTTAGTTTCTATATTTGAATCTTGTTAATTTATTTCTTTAATTAGATTCTTATAATGTTATACTACTGTGGTACCGCTTGATATCAGTAGCATTACTTATTTATATTGAATTGACTCATGTATGATTTGCTTACCAGTTATATACAAGTTGATTGTAATTATTGATTTCTTTCCATATATGAAGTTACCATATATGTGATGTTATGAATTGATGCTTGTGTATGCTTAAGTATGGTTTGGAAAGGAGAGGTGTCCTTTTGACACTTCTGCCCTTGGACTACTATGGGAATATTATGGGATGTTTCCGGAGATGCCCTCTGGACACCTTCCTAAACTGTTGGATGACATATCTAGGACTGTCTAGTAGTGTTTGGCTAGGATGTCCCGTTATGTCAGACCCTAATTGGAGGGGTATTGAGACCGAACGACCCGTGGTAGCAATGGGGATTCATGGGCGCTCAAGACCGGTAACCAACCCGTGAGAGGACGTGAGAGCTTCCCGTTTACCATATGTGGATAACCAGTAGGGTTGATGAGTCCGTAGTCAGGGACTATGAGGACTCTAGTGTGAAGGATACCGGAAAGGATCGTCAGGGACGAGGAATGGACGTATCTGGATCTGACTTGATGTAACTAAGTAGAAGACTTGCATTTGGCTAGGTTTAACCCTGACATGCGCCGGTACTTAGACCAATGGTGATGTGAGAGAGCGGTGACCTATACCCCCAGCCATGGAATGTCCCGAGGGATGCCGGACCCATTACCAACTGATGATGAGTGATTGAGACTTTCCTAAAGAAGTACGGTGCTATGACTTAAAGCATGTCTGCCAATAGAGACCAGCATATATAGAGTTAGATTCATACATTCATCACCGTAACCACATTATGATGTCCCGCTCTCGGTATGATGTTCCTCCCTACAATTCGACCGATGACTCTGGCCGATGCAATCATCTCACCGCTGTTTCTAGGATAGTAGCACTTATCATCATCCCAAAGTGTCATGCATATCTCATGCAACTCGAATAGAAGCATATGTTTGCTGAAATCCTCCCCTACTGGTATCCACACACATGCAAGTGGACAATAAGGAACCCCGAGAATCTCTGCTAGTGTGCGAGTAGTAAATTTGATCTGAGTCTCCCGATCTTGACTCGCTAACACTAATTCCATTTGATCAGCTCGCCCCTCCACAAATGAAGTCAAATTGCTGTAAAACAGCTGAATTAACTCTGGGTACACCGGAAAAATCCTCAGTAAGTAGGTGTGTCCACCCCAAAACATCGAATCTCTCCCCAATCCGAAAAGTAGTCAACTCTGCAGCCCGAAATGGTCGCCCGTACTCTATGTGACAATGCCCAAAGTATGCATCGTAAAGAAACTCGGCCAATGGTGTGATGAAGCAGTGTCGATCAACCACCTCCGCTCGTGGAAGCAAAGGCATCTGACCTCTACCTCTTCTGGCACCTACTACCCTACCTCGGGAACGACCACCTCGTCCTCGCCTCTCCATAGAGCATAAATATCTGTAGGGAAAGATCAACAAGTCAATGTTAGGAGATTAACAAAAATTGGATATGAAGGGCATTTTCGTAATTTTCTGAAATTTTCAAATTTGGGGGAAATTCAATTTGAGTATACTGCCATATGAAAAATACTTAAAATTGCATGATTGTGGTGTTTGTTCGAAGAAAACCGGTCGAAATCGCGTCCTAATGTTGAAAATTCAGCAAACTAGAAAAGAGAAATTTCAACGTTTAGGTCAAATTTGGGGATTTTCGATATTGTTGAAATTGGTTGAAACGAATTGCATGGTAATGTGAAGCATATTATTTGGAATGTGTGGCATCAAATTTGGTATTAAAACTCCTAGCGGTTTGGGAGAAATCGAATTTTTTCTAATTTTGGAAACTTTCGGCTACGTTTGCGAGATCAAGTTGAAAATTCGTGTTTGCTTGTTGTTTAAGCGTTGTTGTTGCATGTAAACTATGAGATTTTGTTTCTAAGCATGCATGAACCTATTTCTATCCTAGAACAACAATTTTAGCATGGTATTTTGAGAAATCTAAGTAAAGAAACTACTTGAAAAGATGATGAATAGTGATTTACTTACTTGGTTGATCAATGCTTGATGTCTTGATGATGTGGAAGCCTCTAACCACTTGGCATTTGCTTAGAAGTGTTTGCTAATGCGTTTTCCAGAGCCCCTCCACAAGAAAAACAAGTTAGAAATGAGAAATGAAGGAGAAATGAAGTTAAAAGCCTGATTTTTAAATTCTTGTCATGGCTTGGTCGATCGATGACAGGTCGACCACCAATGATCGACCAAGGCTATAGAAAGTGAGAAAAATGAGAATTTTGGGGAAATTTTTGGATTTTGACCAATGTTTAATTATTTGCTTATTATATTGATGAATCTATGTATAATTTGAGCACTTTAATCATATGGTCAAGTTGTTTTGACGAATATTCGTATCTCGATGTGGTCAATGTTCTTTTGCAGAATGGTTTTACTGAGAAGTCGTCTTGTAGGCTCCGGTAGTGCCGGACATGAGGAGACGCCCTCTGGAGGGTCTGACCAACAGACCCAGGAGGACAGCCATACTACCAATGGCATCCCCAGTGCCCCTGACATTGGAAGCTTCAAGGACATTGCAAGTGTCATGACTAACATGATGCAACAGCAGCAAGCTCAGTTTAACCAGATGATGGTTGGTTTTGTGAACTTGAGAGAAGAGAACCATGCTAGTGGGTCTGGCAGTGCTGGCTTGGCGGCCCCATATGTGGAGAGGTTCACAGGAACCCCACATACCCGGATGATGGAGAGTTTCTTGAAACTCCAGGTGTCATCTTTTACTGGTGTATCTAAAGACATTCTGTTCCCTAATAGATGGCTAAGGGAATTAGAAAAGGCCTTCCGGAACTTGCAGTGTTTGGATGCTCAGAAGGTGCTCTTCGCCGAGCAGAAGCTTTAGCAGGAACCGGATGCATGATGGACTTCTTCCCGCCCTATTCTTGAAACCCTCCATGGTGGTGCTGTCTCTTGGGAAATATTCAAGGAAGCCTTCTGTAAAAATTATTTTCCCGAGGCTGTGAAAGATTCCAAGGAGTCTGAATTTATGACATTGGCCCAAGGTTCCCTTTTTGTGCTGGACTACCAGCAGAAATTTGAAGAGTTATTCTTTTTCGCCCCTGACTCGATGAAACCTGATAATGCGAAGGCAAAGAAATTCTTCAAAGGACTGCGGCCATCTCTAAAGACGTACCTCACCCTTCTCCCTCTTGAGAGTTACGCCCAGGTGGTTTAGAATGCAAAGAAGCTAGAAGAAGCAGAAAGAGAAAATGCTAGAGTTCAGAGGCCGTGGCAGCCTAGGCATCCCGGTCTTGCGGATTGCACCGAGCGTCAGTTTGTGAGGCCTTCACCATATCCCACTCCTGCCTTCCAACCTAGGGGTGTGGGTCAGAGTTCCGGTACTACTCCTGTGGGCCCTCGTGGCCAATATAGTGGAGTTCGACCTACGGGATTTGTGCAGCCTCCCCTGCCTGGTGTGGTTTTCCCTCGGCCTGCTTTTCAGAGACCCCCTTTGGCAGCCGCCCCTGTTGGACAGAGAGATCTTGTGTGCTTCCTTTGCAAGCAGCCCGGACATTTGCTTGCTTGTGTCCGGAAAAGTCCGCCTTGCCTAGTGTTTCTGCTCCTACTGTGAGAAGTGCTCCCGCTTCTGTTCTTGCCCTTGCCCCTCCTTCTGGCAGAGTATTTAGCATCTCCGATACTGAGCAGGACCCTTGCCATGAAGTTGTAACAGGTACATTGTTAGTCGCCTCTTTTCCAGCATTTGTGTTGTTTGATACGGGTGCATCTCATTCATTCATTTCATCTACTTTTGCTGTAAAGACTAACCTAACACCCAGATGTTTATCTAGTTGTTTGTCAATTTGTACCCCTGTTGGGTCTGCTGTTAAACTAGATAAAGTGTTAGAGGAATGTCCTATTCTTGTTTGCGGATTGAACTTGAAGGCAAATCTAGTGTTGTTTGATATGAGGGACTTCGACGTCATTTTGGGAATTGACTGGTTGACATCCTACAACGTTGTGATCTTGTGCTCTTCTAAGAAGATCCAGTTTCGATTGGATGGGAATTCAGTTTTCGAGTTCCAGGGAAAGAAGGGAAGAGTGAGCAAGAAGACCTTGACCGCTTTAATGCAAGTCCACGCTTTGGTGGAAGATGCTTCATCTAGAAACAAAGTCAAGGAAAGGAAGAGACTTGAAGATGTCAGTGTTGTTTGTAATTTTGCTGATGTGTTTCCAGACGATTTATCAGGACTACCCCCTAATAGAGAGGTTGAGTTCTCCATAGACTTGATTCCTGGAGCGTCTCCGGTGTCTAAGGCTCCATATAGGATGGCGCCTACCGAGCTTGAGGAGTTGCAAACTCAGTTGAATGAACTCCCGGATAGAGGTTTTGTGCAGCCAAGTGTGTCGCCCTGGGGCGCTCTGGTCTTGTTCGTCAAGAAGAAAGATGGTAGTATGCGTCTGTGCATTGACTACCGAGAGTTGAACAAGCTGACGATTAAGAATAGATACCCGCTGCCCCGGATTGATGATCTATTTGATCAGTCGAAAGGCGTGGCTGTGTTCTCAAAGATTGACTTAGGGTCTGGGTATCACTAGTTGAAGGTGAAGTCTAGTGATATCTTTAAGACTACGTTCAAGACAAGGTATGGACATTATGAATTCAAAGTCATGCCTTTTGGTCTAACCAATGCTCCTGCTGTGTCCATGGACCTCATGAACCGGGTATTTCACAATGTGCTCGATAAGTTTGTAATCGTTTTCATTGATGACATCCTAATATACTCGAAGAACGAAGAAGAGCATGTGAAGCACCTGAACTTCACATTGCAAAGGTTGAGAGGAAAGAAACTCTATGCTAAATTTAGCCAGTGTGACTTTTGGTTCTCAAGGGTAGTGTTCCTTGGCCATGATGTTTCAGCCGAAGGTATTCGTGTTGACCCGGAAAAAGTGCAAACCGTTACCGATTGGGAAAGACCGAAGACCGTGACTGAGATAAGAAGTTTCCTTGGATTGGCTGAATACTATCGGAGATTTATTGAGAATTTTTCTAGGTTGGCTGCCCCGATGACTAAGTTAACTAGAAAAGAAGAGAAGTTCGTTTGGACCGAAGCCTGCGAGAAGAATTTTGAAGAGCTGAAAGTTAGATTGACAAGCGCCCCAGTGTTAACTATACCTGATAGTTCCGGTGGATTGACAGTTTACACTGATGCTTCCAAGATCAGTTTGGGTTGCGTGTTGATGCAACATGGCAAGGTTGTGGCTTATGCCTCTCGGCAATTGAAAGACTATGAGTGGAATTATCCCACTCATGACTTGGAGCTTGCCGCCATCGTTTTTGCTTTAAAGATTTGGAGGCATTACCTGTACGGTGAGAAAATCGCTATTTTCACAGATCACAAGAGTCTGAAATACTTCTTCACCCAGAAAGAGCTGAATATGAGATAAAGAAGATGGTTGGAGTTGGTTTCTGACTACGATTGTGACATTCAGTATCACCCTGGTAAAGCAAATGTAGTTGCGGATGCTCTTAGTAGGAAAGATCAAAGGAAGGATTTGAGCTTGTGTGCTTGGAATCGGCCCTTGCTTTTTTCAATGGAAAGATTTAGTTTGGAAGTGGTTCCTGAGGGTTCGGATTGTATCCTTTATGCAATGACGGCGAGATCCACCCTTAGAGACCGCATTGTTGCCTTGCAAAATTCTGATCTTGAGTTGAAAGAGAAGATTGAGAAGATCGCTTCGAATTCAGAAATGGACCCTGCCTTTAGTACATCTTTAGATGGTACTTTATTGTTTAGAGGTAGACTATGTGTGCCTAATGTTGATAAAATCAAGATGGAAATATTGAAAGAAGCACACCAGTCGATCTTTACAATACACCCTGGAAGTACCAAGATGTATAAAGACGGAACATTTTTTGGTGGAACGGTTTGGAAGCGGATGTTGAAGACTTCGTTGCTAGGTGTGAAACTTGTCAATGTGTGAAAGCCGTTCGTCAGCCTCCGTCCGGATTGCTTCAGCCCCTTCCTATTCCTAGCTGGAAGTGGTAAGATATCTCCATGGACTTCGTGACTAGCTTGCCACGGACAAGTAAGGGAAATGACACTGTGTGGGTGATTGTCGATAGGTTGACCAAATCAGCCCATTTCATTCCTATGAAGATCACTTATACTTTGGATAAGCTAGCTAGACTTTATGTGGACAATGTGGTTCGTCTACACGGAGTGCCTGTGAGTATTGTTTCTGATCGTGATCCTAGGTTCACCTCAAGGTTTTGGAATGGTTTGCAGAAAGCCTTGGGAACCCAATTGAATCTGAGTACAGCCCATCATCCATAGTCTGATGGACAATCTGAGCGTACAATTCAAATCTTAGAGGATATGCTTGGATCCTGTGTGGTGGACATGGGTGGAAATTGGGATGAACACTTAGCTTTAGTGGAGTTTGCCTATAACAACAGTTATCAAGCAACAATAGGCATGGCTCCATTCAAAGCTTTGTACGGTAACACTTGTACGACACCTTTGTATTGGACTGAGACAGGTGAAAGAAAAGTCTTAGGTCTAGAAATGATTGAAGCTACAAGTGCAATGGTCGACATGATTAGAGAAAGAATTAAGTCTGCACAGTCAAGACAGAAATCTTATGCCGACAAGAGAAGGACCAATCTGGAGTTTCCAATTGGAGAAAAAGTTTTCCTTAAAGTGTCACCTATGAAAGGGGTGACAAGATTCAATGTGAAAGGAAAGCTTAGCCCTCGCTTCATTGGACCTTATGAGATCCTGGAGAAGGTTGGACGTGTTGCCTATCGCTTGGCATTGCCACCATCCCTTGCTGGAGTTCACAGTGTGTTCCATGTTTCTATGCTCCGAAAGTACATAGAGAACACAGAACATATATTACAGCAAGCTCCCGAAGGGCTCAGTGCCGATCTTTCTTATGATGAAGGACCAGCCGAAATTCTTGATAAGAAGGACAAGCAGCTACGGAATCGCACCATCCCTTTGGTGAAGATTCGGTGGAAGAACCATACCCCGGAAGAAGCCTCATGGGAGAAAGAAGAAGACATGAGAGAGAAGTTTCCTCATCTTTTTGGAAGCACAGGTACGCTTTCAATTTCGAGGACGAAATTTCTTTCAAGGGGGGGAGAATGTAAAATCTTGCCTTATCCTAACCCTGACCCGGCCCGGATTTTATACTGTTGCAAGTTCGAAGACACGAAGTGGTGGTAGAAGAGACCTGTGGGCCCTCTTAGTGGATGATTTGATGCTTGATACTGAGCCTATGGACATTGACAATGATGCCCCTCACTTGTGCACCTTGTCAGTGTTGAGTAAAAATCTGTGCATCGATGAAGATTGAATTAGTTGAATCACTTCCCGGAACTTCGTGATCAATCCGAAGGTATTTTCTGAAACTAGACTTATTGATTGACTTGTAGGAAAAAACCCCGCTCAAGTTGCCCCTGTATAGCCTTCCGAATTCACTCCTGAAGTTGCTGTCATAGCTTGGTCAAGTGCTTGGTCGAGTGCTTGGTCGACTGACAGTCGACCAGCCAGTCGACCAAGAGTAATGAAATTCGAGTTTGCACTAAATCTCTTCCCATTTTGTCCCTACCTTTTTGGAACTCGTGAATGAGGACCTAAACTAATCATTTTCACTCCAGAGCTCAAGGTTGGACAATCTCTAGGGCTATTCCTTGATGTTTGGGAAGATCTTTGACTCCATTCTTTATTGTATACACTAATCATCAACTCAAGGTATGATTTCTTCTATTCCTCTTCTAATCTATTCATGTTTCTATCAATTAATAATCTTGAAACCATGGCTGAAGTGCTGCAACCTTGCAAACACTTAACCATGAGTTTCCCCCTTTCAATTCCTTAATCCTCCCCCACTCATGCTATGCTATGATTCAAATGAGATTAATTGCACTCCATCACTTTGATTCTATTCAATCTAACCTATTTTGATTCTAATCTGATATGTAGATGCATGATAAGCTTAGGCTGTAATGAAATTAAGATTCTAGCTTGATTCTTGGCACTCATTTGGTTGATTCTTATCATCCTTTTCAATTTCTATAAGTTCCAAATTAATTCTTGCTAAGTATCATATAGAACCTAATATTCGATTTGGGTATTTTTGATTGAACCGTTGGATCATCATGAAAATTAGTGTGTAGTATCCTCTTACTGTTATAAACATGCCCTCCAAATTTCATGACGATCGGAGCACCGGAAGGGCAGTTTAGGATCAAGTTTCCATTGCTGTCCTGAAGATAACAAGTCTTGGTCGACTGCTTGGTCGACTGACAGTCAACCAAGAGTTGTTAAGGCCCTGTACTAAGACAATTTGATCCGTTTGAACCCCAATTCAATTGTTTTCTTCTCTGACATTAATTGTATGATTATCTAGGGTATCAACACTGATTTTGGGACCATACTTGGTAATCATTGAATCTATTTACAACTTGAGTAAGGTAAAGACAGTCGTTAACTCAAGTATGTTAATTATACCAACATGCTTACATTATGGGAACTTATTGGTTATGATCACATGAGTAATCCTTTACTATACATGATTTTTATGTGTTTTCTTATCAGTAATAGAATGTACATATCATTTTGAATATTATGTTCAGTTTTACTTTATGATTCATGTATGATCAATCATGTTATGATGTGTATTTGTTTATATGGCGAATCATTGATTTAGTATAATATGATGAGATTGAGATTGTGATTGACTATGTATGACTTGGGATTGAGAAGTGTCCTTTCGACACTTCTATCCTTGGAGATTGGAGGGAGTAGTATGGGATATTCCCCGAAGGTGTCCATCGACGCTTTCCCGGGTTATCGGATGACATGTATAGGATTGTCTAAGTGTATGGTTAGGATTTCCCTTGTCGTATCAGACCCGAATCAGAAGGGTATTGATTCCGAATGACCTGTGGTAGAATATGGTTGAAGGGCGCTCAAGACCGGTACCCACTCCGTGAGAGGACTTGAACTATATTGCGGATACCCGAAAGGGGCCATTTATTGGTAGGGTTGCATATGGATAGACTTGGGCTCACGGGCGCTCAAGACCAGTAACCAACCCGTGAGAGGACGTGAGAGCTTCCCGTTTACCATATGTGGATAACCAGTAGGGTTGATGAGTCCGTAGTCAGGGACTATGAGGACTCTAGTGGGAAGGATACCAGAAAGGATCGTCAGGGACGAGGAATGGACGTATCTGGATCTGACTTAATGTAACTAAGTAGAAGACTTGCATTTGGCTAGGTTTAACCCTTACATGCGCCGGTACTTAGACCAATGGTTATGTGAGAGAGCGGTGACCTATACCCCCAGCCATGGAATGTCCCGAGGGATGCCGGACCCATTACCAACTGATGATGAGTGATTGAGACTTTCCTAAAGAAGTACGGTGCTATGACTTAAAGCATGTCTGCCAATAGAGACCAGCATATATAGAGTTAGATTCATACATTCATTGTTTGTCTCATACCATATTGCCTATGTTTGTTTTGTAATCCCGCCATTTATGTTATTATGGATTTAACTGCCTTACTGAGTTTCTTTGAAACTCATTCCTTTATTGTACAATGTTTGTTAGACTATTCTACAGGTTTTGAATATCATGACTGCTCGTATGAAGAAGCGCAAGGAGAAGAGGCATATCTCCAGAAAGGTGATTGCGGTTACGACAATTACACTGAAGATCCCGCGAGTGGTTATGCTCCGTACGATGCTTAGTCCAACCATAGAGTGGAAGCGCCCTTGTGCCGTTTATGAGATTTATACTTATAGGGATATTGTCTATAAGATTGAGAACAATTTAGTTACCTATTGTACTTGCTATTGGGATTAGATTCTATCCTGTTTATTCTCTTTTAGAACTACTTTTCCGCTGGTTGTAGAGTGGGATTTCGCCTCACTTTACTTATCTGATTTAGACACTCTGATTATATTTAGTACTCTGATTTATATATGATTCATTCTTTCCTTATTTGGATCTATGGTTTATCTTTCACACTTCGATTATTATTGTTCATGATTATGTTATTGTTTATGTGGGAGGTTGATTACTCGATACCTGATCTTCGGGCTGTGGATCACGCTCTCGGGTATGCCAGATAGGGTACCGGCTGGGAGGATGTGACTGATTGGTATCAGAGCCCAAGGTTCGAGGAAATCCTAACCACAAAAGACAATAACTGAACATTCCTGAGTCGTAGATCTGAAATGACTCCTCTACTCTTAGAAGTGAATAATAGAACATTTGGATTAGAAACTTAACCTATGAAGCATAACAGAACATTTCCGAATAACATACCATAATTATACGTAAACAAATGTCATTAATGCAAATAAAAGAAAGGTGCGCATAATATACAATAATTAAGTGAAACAAAATGAACTTCATTAATTTCAAAAGCTTTTACAACGATTACATCTGAAATGCATAAATGAAAATCCTAGGGTACAGTCTATCTAGGTGATCTCCTCTCGATCTCTCGTATGCTCCGAACTCCTCCGCTAGCTGAGTCACCTGATGCTCTATCCTATCCTGTCGTGACTCCATCCTCTCATACATCTGCTCCTGTCTGAGCTCCATCCTCTCTAGCATGGAAGTCATCGATCTCATCTGTGCCCCAAGATCTAAAGTCTCTGAAACTGCATGAGAAGGGCCACCGCCTCGAAGTGTGATGAAGGAAACTCGTGATGCACTGGCTCAGCCTCGTGCATCTCTGTATCTTCTCCGGCCTGATCATCACTATCAGGACCGATATCCTCTCCTCCATCCTCTGACTCCTGATCCTCATCCTCTGTCTCCTCATCATCCTCACCCTACGGACTAGGAGATCTCTCGGATCGCTGCGCAGTCTCATCCGACGAATGGTCCGAGTCCCGATGACATATCCACGTGAACCGGTGTCCACCGGTGTATCCTCGAAACTCACCCCGAAATGCCCGAAGATCAAGGTCGGTAGCCTCCCATAGCAAAGGTTCCGCATGCTAGGCCACGTAACCGAGTCCAGCATGCTAGGCCGCAGACCGGGTCCAAGCATGACCTCGCTGAATGATGTAGGAGAGATCGATCTCGAAGCCCATGTAGATGCGGTAGATGACTAAGGCCTCCATCACCGTGACCCGATGGTGATGTCCGGCCTTCGGCATAATGTTTCGGCCGACTATGCGAACGATAATCCGTGCAGAATCCGTCATCCGTCCACTGGTCCACGGAGTGAAGCATCGACGACTATCCCATAGTGTAGAGCATATCTCGCGTAGCTCGTACAACATCAGATAGCTGTCCAAATTTGCTCCTGCAGGTATCCACACACACTGCTGTGGATAGTAAGGAACCTGCAAGATCTCAGCCAGTGCTTGGGTGGAAAAGCGAATCTGAGTCTGGAAGACCCTGCTCCTGAGGACAAGTCTAAGTGGATGTCCTTGACCTCGAGCCTCCTCTGTGTAAGTAAGGTTGCTGAAGAACAACCTCACTAGCTCCGGGTATACCGGCAGATCCTCAGTGAAGAGATGTGTCCACTGCAACGTGTCGAATCTCTGCCGAATCCTAAAGACTCTGAGCTGGCGTAGGTGAAGTAGACGTCCCATCTCGATGTTACAGTAACTAAAGTGGGCCTCGTACAAAAACTCAGCCTGAGGTGTGTCGAACATGTCTGGTCTCCGAACCTCCTGTCTAGGCTCTGAAGGAACCTGACCTCTGCCCCTAAGTGCCCCTACAATGCGACCACGACCTCTACCTCGTCCTCGCCCTCCCCTCTGCATAGTGTGTATCTGTGAAAGAGACAAGAGACATTTCCAGTTAGTGCTACTTTAAGATTTGAGCCAAAATGGTATTTTCGTAATTTTTCGAAAAATTTCAAATTTGGGGAAAATTTGATTTGAACAACTAGCATGTGCGCAATACTTGGAATTTCATGTCTATGAAGTTTGTTTGAAGAAAATCGATCGAAAACTTGAATTAAAGCGAAAAATTCAGCAAGAAGGAAATTTGGGGATTTTGCAATTTAGGTCAAAATTGGATTTTTGAAAAGTTGAAATTGGTTAAATCAAATTTTATGGACCTATCTACAATATCATCTTGAGCATGTAGCATTTGATTTCGTGCGAAAATTTCAAGCGGTTTGTGAGAAAATGAAATTTTTCTAAAGATAACGATTTCGGTATGAAAACGTTGCGAGATGAACACCAATATGTTAGAACTTGTTGTCTATGCATGGCATTGTGTTTAAAACCTAGGGAATATGTTTCTAAGTATTCCTAAGCATGATTTCTAGCATTGGATACAAGCAAAGCATGGTTTTGATTGAAATGCAAGCATGAGAAGATGAAAATGGAAGAAAGAATGAAAGATTTACCTTGTTTGTGATGGTTGTGTGTTGTTGTGTTGTTGTTGAAGCACCAAAACACCTCAAGAACACTTGTGAGAACCTTTGGAGACTTTCCCTAGAGCTCTCTCACCTTTGGAAGAGGATAGAATGAAGTTGGAATGTGGAAATGAGGCTTATAATGCGAATTTTCGGATTTGCATCGCATTGGTCGACTCATTGGTCGGGGTCGATCGCTCATCGACCAATGGTCACAGAGACCTCTTTTGCTGTTGAATTTTTGTAAAATGTGATTTTTGCCTTATGGATTATTGTTTGATGACTATATGGATATATTTAAGCATGATTTAAGTTTTCAAATCATTTGGACTTGTGGTTTGTGTTGAAACTTCGAAATTCGGTATTTTGATGTTCTCGGTTTTGCGAGAATGGTTACTCCGAGAAGTGGGCGTGGTGAATCCAGGTGGTCAAGGAGGTGGTGAAATACCTCAGGGAGGTGGTGAAATACCTCATGGAGGTGGTGAGATACCTAACGTTGATCAGGGTACCCATGAGATACCCGGTGCCCCGAATGTTGGAAGCTTCCGTGATATTGCCAATATTATGGGCAATATGATGCAGCGACAAGCGGCTCGGTTCAGCCGGATGTTGGTGGGTTTCATGACTCTGCATAATGAGACTTGAACTGGTGCTAATGTGAATCCTCATGCCGCGATCCTGAATGCGGGAGGTTTAGCTGGAACTCCTCATACTACTTTGATGGAGAGTTTTCGAAGATGCAAGTACCCACTTTCATTGGAGTTACCAAGGACCCCTTGTTTCCTAACAAGTGGCTTCGTGAGTTGGAGAAGGCTTTCCGACACCTGCAATGCTCGGAAGCTCGGAAGATTTCTGTTTCTTTGAACGGAAGTTGCAACAAGAAGCTGATGCATGGTGGATCTCCACTCGACCTGTTTTGGAAGGTTTGCATGCGGGAGTTGTAACTTGGGAGTTGTTCAAAGAGGCTTTTTGTATGAATTATTTCCCCGAGGCGGTGAAGGATGCGAAGGAAGCTGAGTTTATGGTTCTCACAAAAGGATCTCTGTCTGTGTTGGAGTACCAACAGAAGTTTGAGGAGCTTCATTTCTTTGCTCCAGATTCTCTGAAGGATGATCTCGCCAAAGCGAAGAAGTTCTTCAAAGGACTGCGCCCTGCCATTAAAGCTTACCTCACAGTCCAGCCTATAGTGAGCTATGCTCAAGTGGTGCAGAACTCGAAGAAATTGGAAGAAACAGAGAAGGAAAGTGCACGTGTGCAAAAGTCTTGGCAGCCAAGGAACCCTGGTTTGGTGGATCGTAATGATCGGCATTTTGTGAGACCTACACCCTACCCCACTCCTACCTTTCAGCCTAAGAGTGTAGGTCAGAACTCAGGTTTTCAGCAGCTCGGCCAGTTTAGACAGTATGACGGAAACCGACCACCAGCGAGTGCAAGTGCTAGGCCTTTTGTTCAGAAGCCCTCTGTTGCAGCTACCCCTGTTGGACCCCAGCAATCCTGTTTGTTTCTACTACAAGCAAGCTGGTCATTTCGCTCATGCCTGTCCAAGGCGGCTTCGTCCGGCAGCCACTGCTCTCCGGTGGTGAAGAGTGCTCCTGCTCCTCCCTCCGGTAGAGTTTTCGGTATTTCAGGTCTTTGAGCGGGATCCAAGCCATGAAGTGATTACGGGTACATTGTTAGTTGCTTCTATTTCTGCATTTGTCTTATTTGATACGGGTGCATCTCATTCGTTCATGTCATCTCGCATTCATCAAGAAGACTAACCTAATCCCGAGAAGTTGTCTAGTTGTTTATTGATTAGTACACCTCTTTGGTCTGTTGTGAAACTAGATAAGGGGTTATCTAAATGTCCTGTGTTGATTGGTGAGAAGAACTTGGAAGCCAATTTTGTAATTCTTGATATGAAGGACTTTGATGTTATTTTGGGGATTGATTGGTTAACAGCCCACAAAGCTGTGTTTCTTTGTTCCTCAAAGAAAATTCAGTTCCATATTTGTGGAAGTCCGGTCTTAGAATTTCTTAGTGAGAAAAGAAGAGTTTGTAAGAAGGTGTTGTCTGCACTGATGCAAGTCTATGCCCTAGTGGATGATGCTTCATCTGAAGGCAAGGGTAAAGTGGAGAAAAGAGTCGATGAAGTCGGGGTTGTCCGTGACTTTGTTGATGTCTTCCCGATGATCTATCGGGAGTGCCTCCAGACAAGGATGTCGAGTTTTCTATTGATCTCGTCCCTGGTGCCGCTCCGGTATCTAAAGCTCCGTATAGGATGGCTCCTACTGAGTTGAAAGAGTTGCAAAATCAGTTGAATGAGCTCATTGATAGAGGTTTCGTACAACCTAGTGTGTCACCTTGGGGAGCTCCGGTCTTGTTTGTCAAGAAGAAAGACGGTAGTATGCGCTTGTGCATCGACTACCATGAGTTGAATAAGCTGACTATCAAGAATAGATACTTGCTGCCCAGAATTGATGATCTCTTCGATCAGTTAAAGGGTGCAGTTGTGTTCTCAAAGATTGACTTAAGGTCTGGATATCACCAATTGAAAGTGAAGTCTAGTGATATCTTCAAGACAGCTTTCCGAACACGGTATGGTCACTACGAGTTTAGAGTCATGCCCTTTGGATTTACCAATGCTCCTGCGGTGTTCATGAACCTCATGAACCGAGTATTTCACGATGTGCTTGATAAGTTTGTGATTGTTTTCATCGACGACATCTTGATCTATTCGAAGAGCAAAGAAGAGCATGCGAGCCATCTAAGTTTCACTTTGCAAAGGTTGCGAGAAAAGAAGTTGTACGCTAAGTTTAGCAAGTGTGATTTCTGGCTTAAGAGAGTAGTATTCCTTGGCCATGTGGTTTCAGCCGAAGGTATTCGTGTCGATCCTGAAAAGGTTCAAGCTGTGGCTGATTGGGAAAGACCGAAGTCGGTAACGGAAATAAGAAGTTTTCTTGGATTGGCGGGTTACTACGGAAGGTTTATTGAGAATTTTTCTCGGTTGGCTGCTCCTATGACTAAGTTGACCAGGGAAAGAAGAAAAGTTTGTTTGGTCGGCGCTTTGTGAGTAGAATTTCCAAGAGTTGAAAGATAGATTGACAAGTGCCCCGGTTTTGACTATACCGATAGTTCCGGTGGTATGACGGTTTATACCGATGCGTCAAAGATTGGATTGGGTTGCGTCTGATGCAACATGGCAAGGTCGTAGCCTATGCTTCTCGGCAATTGAAAGATTATGAGCGGAATTACCCCACTCACGATCTAGAACTTGCCGCTGTGGTCTTTGCTTTGAAGATTTGGAGACATTACCTCTACGGTGAGAAGATTGCCATTTTCACGGATCATAAGAGTTTGAAATACTTCTTCACCCAAAAGGAGTTGAACATGAGACAAAGGAGATGGTTGGAACTAGTCTCCGATTATGATTGTGATATTCCCAGTATCACCCTGGGAAGGCAAACGTTGTTGCTGATGCTCTTAGTAGGAAGAACCAGGAAGAAGACTTTGGATTTGAATGCTTTGAGTTTACCATTGTGGTCTTCTATTGAGAGTTTTGATTTGGAAATTGTCCCCGAGAATTCTGATTTTATTCTTTCGCCATGACGGCAAGATCTGGTCTTAGAGATAAGATTGTTGCTCTGCAGAGTTCCGATCAAGAGCTTTTGATCAAAGTTGAGAAGATTTCTTCGAATCTTGAGTCGGACCCCGACTTTGGTATATCCATGGATGGTGCTTTATTGTTTAGAGGAAGACTGTGCGTGCCTGCAAATGAAGAAATTAAGAAAGAAATATTGAAGGAAGCACACCGATCGGTCTTTACTATACACTCGGGAAGCACCAAGATGTACAAGGACTTGAAGGAACATTTTTGGTGGATTGGTCTGAAGGCTGATGTTGATGATTTTGTTGCCAAGTGTGAGACTTGCAACGTGTGAAAGCCATTCGACAACCCCCATCTGGATTACTTCAACCTCTTCCTATTCCTAGTTGGAAGTGGGAGGATATCTCTATGGACTTTGTGACTAGCTTGCCTCGGACAAGTAAAGGCAATGACACTGTGTGGGTGATTGTTGATAGGTTGACCAAATCAGCCCACTTCATTCCTATGAAGATCACTCATACTCTGGATAAGCTAGCAAGGCTTTACGTGGATAATGTGGTTCGTCTGCATGGTGTGCCATTGAGTATTGTTTCGGATCGTGATCCTAGGTTCACCTCAAGGTTTTGGAATAGTTTGCGAGAAGGCCTTGGGAACCCAATTGAACTTGAGTACAGCTCATCATCCACGATCGATGGACAATCTTAGCGGACAATTCAGACATTGGAAGACATGCTCGGATCTTGTGTGGTGGATATGGGTGGTAATTGGGATGAACACCTAGCTTTGGTTGAGTTTGCCTATAACAACAGCTTATCAAGCAACAATAGGCATGGCTCCATTCAAGGCTTTGTATGGCAATACTTGTAGGACACCTTTGTCTTGGGACTCGAGACAGGTGAAAGAAAAGTCTTAGGTCATGAGATGATTGAAGCTACGAGTGCTATGGTAGATATGATAAGAGAAAGGATTAAGTCTCGCCTGATCAAGACAGAAATCTTATCTTGATAAGAGAAGGACCGATTTGGAATTTCAAGTTGGAGAGAAAGTTTTTTGAAGGTTTCACCAATGAAGGGTGTGATGAGATTCAATGTTAAGGGAAAGCTTAGCCCTCGTTTCATTGGACCTTTCGAGATTTTGGAAAAGGTTGGACCTGTTGCGTATCGATTAGCATTACCTCCGCCTCTTGCTGGTGTTCACAATGTATTTCATATTTCGATGCTCCGGAAATACATAGAGAATCCGGAACACATTTTGCAGCAAGCACCTGAAGGACTTAGTGCTGATTTGACCTACGATGAAGAACCGGCCGAAATCTTGGATAGGAAGGACAAGCAGCTGCGGAATCGCACCATCCCTTTGGTGAAGATTCGGTGGAAGAACCATACCCCTGAAGAAGCTTCTTGGGAGAAGGAAGAAGATATGAAGGAGAAGTTTCCTTACCTCTTTGGAAGCACAGGTACGCTTTCAATTTCGAGGATGAAATTTCTTTAAGGGGGGAGAATGTAAAACCCAGCCCTAACCTTGACCCGGAAACCTTGTTATTTGTAGGTCCAAGTGACCGAAGTAAAGTAAGAAGTCAGCTTTGGGCCATCCCGGTGGAGGACTTGGTGTCTGGCTTTGAATCCATGAGAGTTGATGATGAGGTTCTATTTATGGAAACTGAATCTTGATGAAGATCGAATTAGTTGATGGACTTGGAGTGCTCTCTATCATGGTTTGAAGGCATTTCTACCTATTAGGTAAGTCACTTGATATGTGTGCAAAACCCCTTTAGGATTGGATTTGATCTGGGTCTTCAATTCCCTGTTTAGGAGTTGCTGAACTGATTGGTCGACTGGACCAGTCGACCAATCCACTCGACAAATGGGTTTTGTCTTTGGCAATTAGGTCTTGCTTGCTCTATTTAAGTCCAATCTAGAGTCTACTTCGTATTTTCTGCCTCCAAACTCTTTGGAACGAACCAAAGACCTCTGCAAGTCATCTCCCTTGCATCCTTGGTGATTTTCTTGACGGATCTTCGTCAAAACTCTTCCTTTTGCATCAAAGGTATGTCTACACTCTCTTCTTCTCCTCCATCTCTGTTTTTCTTTCCTTTTTGAGTTGAGACAGTAGAGGAGATGCTGCATTCTCTTTTGCAAACATCTCTGGACTTGTCTCTCATGATCTTCCTCAGGATTAATGGCTAAAACAATGATCTTAACCATGATCATTGCAAGCTTTTGAAGGAATCATGATCAAACCATGATCTAGTCTTTGTTTAACTTTTGATTTGAATTCTGATCTCCTTGGATCTTCTATATTGATCATGTTAGTAGTCAATTGCTGTGTTTTCTTTTCATGATCCATGATCTATCAATCTCTAGTTGTTTCTCTTCTACCATACCATATTTTCTTCATGAATCATGATAGTTACATATATGGTAGGTTTTGTTTCCTTATTTAGATTCATGCTCTTAGGTCTATTTTCTTGAAGATTTAAGTATGCTTTTCATGATACCTTTACCTGAAGCAATGATCCATTCTCCTATTGTTCTTGTCTTTGATTTCTATCTTGGATTCTTCAAGATCCATGATTGATCTAATTATGGTAACTTTTTGTTTCCTAATTTGGATCTTGATGACTTGATTTGATTAGTGTTTTGAGACCCCCTATATGTTAGGATATTACTAATGTAGTTTACCCCTTGATTAGTACCCTTTTGAACTACCAAATTCGGATTTTATATCTTAAAACTCTGTTTTTTTTTAGGCTACTGTCTGCATTGGTCGACTGATTGTTTGACTGGACCAGTCGACCAATCCACTCGACCAATGAGTACAAACAACTCGGAATTGGTCCGTGTTGGATGTTTTGGTATCTTTTCTGTTAGGGATCTTTCCTAATATGTTGTATACACTTGTTTAGGACCTTCTTCTCAAGTTTGTCAAGATCTTACTTGATTTCTTAGGATTCCTTTGCAAGTTATAAAAGGTAAGGATGGTTACTTCTTTAACAACATAAACTGCATATCTTAGTTTCTATATTTGAATCTTGTTAATTTATTTCTTTAATTAGATTCTTATAATGTTATACTACTGTGGTACTGTCTTGATATCAGTAGCATTACTTATTTATATTGAATTGACTCATGTATGATTTACTTACCAGTTATATACAAGTTGATTGTAATTATTGATTTCTTTCCATATATGAAGTTACCATATATGTGATGTTATGAATTGATGCTTGTGTATGCTTAAGTATGGTTTGGAAAGGAGAGGTGTCCTTTTGACACTTCTGTCCTTGGACTACTACGGGAATATTATGGGATGTTTCCGGAGATGCCCTTTGGACACCTTCCTAAACTGTTGGATGACATATCTAGGACTGTCTAGTAGTGTTTGGCTAGGATGTCCCGTTATGTCAGACCCTAATTGGAGGGGTATTGAGACCGAACGACCCGTGGTAGCAATGGGGATTCATGGGCGCTCAAGACCGGTAACCAACCCGTGAGAGGACGTGAGAGCTTCTCGTTTACCATATGTGGATAACCAGTAGGGTTGATGAGTCCGTAGTCAGGGACTATGAGGACTCTAGTGTGAAGGATACCGGAAAGGATCGTCAGGGACGAGGAATGGACGTATCTGGATCTGACTTGATGTAACTAAGTAGAAGACTTGCATTTGGCTAGGTTTAACCCTGACATGCGCCGGTACTTAGACCAATGGTTATGTGAGAGAGCGGTGACCTATACCCCAAGCCATGGAATGTCCCGAGGGATGCCGGACCCATTACCAACTGATGATGAGTGATTGAGACTTTCCTAAAGAAGTACGGTGCTATGACTTAAAGCATGTCTGCCAATAGAGACCAGCATATATAGAGTTAGATTCATACATTCATTGTTTGTCCCATACCATATTGCATCTATGTTTGTTTTGTAATCCTGCCATTTATGTTATTATGGATTTAACTGCCTTACTGAGTTTCTTTAAAACTCATTCCTTTATTGTACAATGTTTGTTAGACTATTCTACGGGTTCGAATATCATGACTGCTCGTATGAAGAAGCGCAAGGAGAAGAGGCATATCTCCAGGAAGGTGATTGCGGTTACGACAATTATACTGAAGATCCCGCGAGTGGTTATGCTCCGTACGATGCTTAGTCCGACCATAGAGTGGAAGCGCCTTTGTGCCATTTATGAGATTTATACTTAATAGGGATATTGTCTATAAGATTGAGAACAATTTAGTTACCTATTGTACCTGCTATTGGGATTAGATTCTATCCTGTTTATTCTCTTTTAGAACTACTTTTCCGCTGGTTGTAGAGTGGGATTTCGCCTCACTTTACTTATCTGATTTAGACACTCTGATTATATTTAGTACTCTGATTTATATATGATTCATTCTTTCCTTATTTGGATCTATGGTTTATCTTTCGCACTTCGATTATTATTGTTCATGATTATGTTATTGTTTATGTGGGAGGTTGATTACTCGATACCTGATCTTCGGGCTGTGGATCACACTCTCGGGTATGCCAGATAGGGTACTGGCTGGGAGGATGTGACAGGTAGAATATGGTTTAAGGGCGTTCAAGACCGGTACCCACTCCGTGAGAGGACTTGAACTATATTGCGGATACCCGAAAAGGGCCATTTATTGGTAGGGTTGCATATGGATAGACTTGGGCTCACGGGCGCTCAAGACCAGTAACCAACCCGTGAGAGGACGTGAGAGCTTCCCGTTTACTATATGTGGATGACCAATAGGGTTGATGAGTCCGTAATCCAGGATTACGCTGACTCTACTGCGAAGGATACCGGAAAGGATCGCCGGGGGCGAGGAATGGACGTATCTAGATCTGACATGATATGACTGAGTAGATGACTTGGATTGGGCTAGGCTTTACTGTGACATGTGCCAGTACTTAAGCCAAACGGTGATGTGAGAGAGTGGTGACTAAATCCCCAACCATGGTTTGAGATGACTTTACCGAACTTCCCGGGCAGACCCAAGATATCTTATGATTGAGGGGGAGTGACTGATGACCCAAAGAAGTATGGTGCCATGACTTAAAGCATGTCTACCTTAGAGACTAGCATACTTAAGATTAGAATCATAGTACATCATTGTCTCATATCATATTGCATCATATTGTGACTTGTGTTGAATGGACTGTGGATTATGAAACGACTTGCTTTGCTGAGTTCTTTTGAACTCATTCCTTTTGTGCAATTTGTTAGATTATACTGCAGGTACAGAAGACCTTGATGGCACGTCCTATGACCCGAGCTATGATCCCGCATACTACCCTTCGCGTGATGGCTACGCCGAGGAGGATTATAGTGCGTACCAGGGTTAGCCCCAAATTAGTGAGGGAGCGGCCATGTTGGGTTTACTTCATCCATACTTTCGAAGAGGATATCATTAGGATAGAGAAAACCTATGTGTAGGCCCCATTTCCCTGGATGACTGTAATCATTTGAATATTCTCTCTCTAGTTCCTATGGATTTGTTCATAACACTGGTTGTAACTTAACTTGATTTATCACTGTTTCGCTGATGGTGAATGAGTGACTTCTGATCACTCTTTCTCTTTGAGACTCTGTTACTTAGAAGTTATTACTTAATGTTTCCGCACTTTGATTAATTATCCTTTTCTCATTCATTTGATCTATTTATTGTTTACTTTATACATTGATTATATTGTTCATGATTATGTTATTGTGTATGTGGGAGGCATGGCCGCTCGATCTGGATCTTCGGGCTGTGGATCACATCCCAGGTATGCCATATCGGATACCGGCTGGGTGGATGTGACAGAGTGGTATCAGAGCCCAAGATCAAGTAAGGCCCCAACCACAGAAACGATAACGGAACATTCCGAGTCACAGATCCAAGGTGACTCAACTACTCTTAGAAGTGAATAATAGATAACTCGGACTAGAAACCTGATTAACGAAGCATAAGTGAATTGTTGAATAACATACAATAATTATAATTTAAAAATCTTCGCTTAATGAAACGAAAAAGAAAACGAATAATACACAATAACAGGTGAAACCGAAATAACTTTCATTAACTTAAATAAGTTTTACAACGGGTTACACATGAAAAGCATAACTGAAATCCTAGTACAATCTATCTATCTAGGAGATCGTCGCCAGACTTTGGATGTCCTGACATCCTCAGTGATCTGAGTTAGCTGAGACTGCATTTGATCCTGTCTGGACTCTATCTGTGCAAGCCTCCCCTCAAGCCTCTCATACATATGTGACTGGCTCGCCTCCATCCTCTCATATATCTGAGTCTGCCTGGCTCCTAAGCTCTCGAACAACTGCTCCTGCCTAACCCCCATCCTCTCCATCATAGAAGTCATAGATTGCATCTGAGCATACAGATCCGGTGCCTCTGGTGCAGCCTGTGATGGACCCCCAGTCTCAAACTGTGATGTGGGAACCCCCTGATCATCAGGACCGACCTCCTGCATACCTATATCATCCCCAGCTTGATCCTCTGCTGGAATATCCTCACCATCATCCTCGGACTCCGACTCATCACCTAGACTGGGAGATCTGCCAACTCGATCTAACTGCATCAGTCCAATGGTCCTCGTACTAATGGAATATCCCGCACCTCCAACAACTCTATCCTCACCATCCAGATCTATCCCGAAATAACTGAAGATGCGTGTCAATAAAATCCCAAAGCAAAGATTTCTGACACCTGGATGCATGACAACCTCGATCATAACATTATGTATAATATAAGATAGATCAATCTCGAATCCCATATAGATCCGATAAATGAGTAAGGCATCCATCACCGTAACCACATTATGATGTCCCGCTCTCGGTATGATGTTCCTCCCTACAATTCGACCGATGACTCTGGCCGATGCAATCATCTCACCGCTGTTTCTAGGATAGTAGCACCTATCATCATCCCAAAGTGTCATGCATATCTCATGCAACTCGAATAGAAGCATATGTCTGCTGAAATCCTCCCCTACTGATATCAACACACATGCATGTGGACAATAAGGAACCCCGAGAATCTCTGCTAGTGTGCGAGTAGTAAATCTGATCTGAGTCTCCCTGATCTGACTCGCTAACACTAACTCCATTTGATCAGCTCGCCCCTCCACAAATGAAGTCAAATTGCTGTAAAATAGCTGAATTAACTCTGGGTACACCGGAAAAATCCTCAGTAAGTAGGTGTGTCCACCCCAAAACATCGAATCTCTCCCCAATCCGAAAAGTAGTCAACTCTGCAGCCCGAAATGGTCGCCCGTACTCTATGTGACAATGCCCAAAGTATGCATCGTAAAGAAACTCGGCCAATGGTGTGATGAAGCAGTGTCGATCAACCACCTCCGCTCGTGGCAGCAAAGGCATCTGACCTCTACCTCTTCTGGCACCTACTACCCTACCTCGGGAATGACCACCTCGTCCTCGCCTCTCCATAGAGCATAAATATCTATAGGGAAAGATCAACAAGTCAATGTTAGGAGATTAACAAAAATTGGATATGAAGGGCATTTTCGTAATTTTTTGAAAATTTCAAATTTGGGGGAAATTTAATTTGAGTATACTGCCATATGCACAATACTTAAAATTGCATGATTGTGGTGTTTGTTCGAAGAAAACCGGTCGAAATCGCGTCCTAATGTTGAAAATTCAGCAAACTAGAAAAGAGAAATTTCAACGTTTAGGTCAAAGTTGGGGATTTTTGATATTGTTGAAATTGGTTGAAACGAATTGCATGGTAATGTGAAGCATATCATTTGGAATGTGTGGCATCAAATTTGGTATTAAAACTCCTAGCGGTTTGGGAGAAATCGAATTTTTTCTAATTTTGGAAACTTTCGGCTACGTTCGCAAGATCAAGTTGAAAATTCGTGTTTGCTTGTTGTTTAAGCGTTGTCGTTGCATGTAAACTATGAGATTTTGTTTCTAAGCATGCATGAACCTATTTCTATCCTAGAACAACAAGTTTAGCATGGTATTTTGAGAAATCTAAGTAAAGAAACTACTTGAAAAGATGATGAATAGTGATTTACTTACTTGGTTGATCAATGCTTGATGTCTTGATGATGTGGAAGCCTCTAACCACTTGGAATTTTCTTAGAAGTGTTTGCTAATGCGTTCTCCAGAGCCCCTCCACAAGAAAAACAAGTTAGAAATGAGAAATGAAGGAGAAATGAAGTTAAAAGCCTGATTTTTCGTTACTGTCATGGCTTGGTCGACTGACAGTCGACTAGCCAGTCGACCAAGGCTATAGAAAGTGAGAAAAATGAGAATTTTGGGGAAATTTTTGGATTTTGACCAATGTTTGATTATTTTCTTATTATATTGATGAATCTATGTATAATTTGAGCACTTTAATCATATGGTCAAGTTGTTTTGACGAATATTCGTATCTCGATGTGGTCAATGTTCTTTTGCAGAATGGTTTTACTGTGAAGTCGTCTTGTCGGCTCCGGTAGTGCCGGACATGAGGAGACGCCTGTTGGAGGGTCTGACCAACAGACCCAGGAGGACAGCCATACTACCAATGGCACCCCCAGTGCCCCTGACATTGGAAGCTTCAAGGACATTGCAAGTGTCATGACTAACATGATGCAACAGCAGCAAGCTCAGTTTAACCAGATGATGGCTGGTTTTGTGAACTTGAGAGAAGAGAACCGTGCTAGTGGGTCTGGCAGTGCTGGCTTGGCGGCCCCATATGTGGAGAGGTTCACAGGAACCCCGCATACCCGGCTGATGGAGAGTTTCTTGAAACTCCAGGTGCCATCTTTTACTGGTGTATCTAAAGACGTTCTGTTCCCTAATAGATGGCTAAGGGAATTAGAAAAGGCCTTCCAGAACTTGCAGTGTTTGGATGCTCAGAAGGTGCTCTTCGCCGAGCAGAAGCTTCAGCAGGAAGCGGATGCATGGTGGACTTCTTCCCGCCCTATTCTTGAAACCCTCCATGGTGGTGCTGTCTCTTGGGAAATATTCAAGGAAGCCTTCTGTAAGAATTATTTTCCCGAGGCTGTGAAAGATGCCAAGGAGTCTGAATTTATGGCATTGGCCCAAGGTTCCCTTTTTGTGCTGGACTACCAGCAGAAATTTGAAGAGTTATTCTTTTTCGCCCCTGACTCGATGAAACCTGATAATGCGAAGGCAAAGAAATTCTTCAAAGGACTGCGGCCATCTCTAAAGACGTACCTCACCCTTCTCCCTCTTGAGAGTTACGCCCAGGTGGTTTAGAATGCAAAGAAGCTAGAAGAAGCGGAAAGAGAAAATGCTCGAGTTTAGAGGCCGTGGCAGCCTAGGCATCCCGATCTTGCGGATCGCACCGAGCTTCAGTTTGTGAGGCCTTCACCATATCCCACTGCTGCCTTCCAGCCTAGGGGTGTGGGTCAGAGTTCCGGTACTACTCCTGTGGGCCCTCGTGGCCAATATAGTGGAGTTCGACCTACGGGATTTGTGCAGCCTCCCAGTCCTTGTGTGGTTTCCCCTCGGCCTGCTTTTCAGAGACCCCCTTTGGCAGCCGCCCCTGTTGGACAGAGAGATCTTGTGTGCTTCCTTTGCAAGCAGCCCGAACATTTGCTTGCTTGTGTCCGGAAAAGTCCGCCTTGCCTAGTGTTTCTACTCCTACTGTGATAAGTGCTCCCGCTTCTGTTCCTGCCCCTGCCCCTCCTTCTGGCAGAGTATTTAGCATCTCCGATACTGAGCAGGACCCTTGCCATGAAGTTGTAACAGGTACATTGTTAGTCGCCTCTTTTCCAGCATTTGTGTTGTTTGATACGGGTGCATCTCATTCATTCATTTCATCTACTTTTGTTGTAAAGACTAACCTAACACCCGAGATGTTTATCTAGTTGTTTGTCAATTTGTACCCTGTTGTTGGTCTCATTGTTAAACTAGATAAAGTGTTAGAGGAATGTCCTGTTCTTGTTTGTGGATTGAACTTGAAGGCAAATCTAGTGTTGTTTGATATGAGGGACTTCGACGTCATTTTGGGAATTGACTGGTTGACATCCTACAACGTTGTGATCTTGTGCTCTTCTAAGAAGATCCAGTTTCGATTGGATGGGAATTCAGTTTTCGAGTTCCAGGGAAAGAAGGGAAGAGTGAGCAAGAAGACCTTGACCGCTTTAATGCAAGTCCACGCTTTGGTGGAAGATGCTTCATCTGGAAACAAAGTCAAGGAAAGGAAGAGACTTGAAGATGTCAGTGTTGTTTGTAATTTTGCTGATGTGTTTCCAGACGATTTATCAGGACTACCCCCTGATAGAGAGGTTGAGTTCTCCATAGACTTGATTCCTGGAGCGTCTCCGGTGTCTAAGGCTCCATATAGGATGGCGCCTACCGAGCTTGAGGAGTTGCAAACTCAGTTGAATGAACTCTTGGATAGAGGTTTTGTGCAGCCAAGTGTGTCGCCCTGGGGAGCTCTGGTCTTGTTCGTCAAGAAGAAAGATGGTAGTATGCGTCTGTGCATTGACTACCGAGAGTTGAACAAGCTGACGATTAAGAATAGATACCCGCTGCCCCGGATTGATGATCTATTTGATTAGTTGAAAGGCGTGGCTGTGTTCTCAAAGATTGACTTAAGGTCTGGGTATCACCAGTTGAAGGTGAAGTCTAGTTATATCTTTAAGACTACGTTCAAGACAAGGTATGGACATTATGAATTCAAAGTCATGCCTTTTGATCTAACCAATGCTCTTGCTGTGTTCATGGACCTCATGAACCGGGTATTTCACGATGTGCTCGATAAGTTTGTAATCGTTTTCATTGATGACATCCTGATATACTCGAAGAACGAAGAAGAGCATGTGAAGCACCTGAACTTCACATTGCAAAGGTTGAGAGGAAAGAAACTTTATGCTAAATTTAGCCAGTGTGACTTTTGGCTCTCAAGGGTAGTTCCTTGGCCATGTTGTTTCAGCCGAAGGTATTCGTGTTGACCCGGAAAAAGTGCAAACCGTTACCGATTGGGAAAGACCGAAGACCGTGACTGAGATAAGAAGTTTCCTTGGATTGGCTGAATACTATCGAAGATTTATTGAGAAATTTTCTAGGTTGGCTGCCCCTATGACTAAGTTAACTAGAAAAGAAGAGAAGTTCGTTTGGACCGAAGCCTGCGAGAAGAATTTTGAAGAGCTGAAAGTTAGATTGACAAGCGCCCCAGTGTTAACTATACCTGATAGTTCCGGTGGATTGACACTCTACACTGATGCTTCCAAGATCAGTTTGGGTTGGGTGTTGATGCAACACGGCAAGGTTGTGGCTTATGCCTCTCGGCAATTGAAAGACTATGAGTGGAATTATCCCACTCATGACTTGGAGCTTGTCGCCGTCGTTTTTGCTTTAAAGATTTGGAGGCATTACCTGTACGGTGAGAAAATCGCTATTTTCACAGATCACAAGAGTTTGAAATACTTCTTCACCCAGAAAGAGCTGAATATGAGATAAAGAAGATGGTTGGAGTTGGTTTCTGACTACGATTGTGACATTTAGTATCACCCAGGTAAAGCAAATGTAGTTGCGGATGCTCTTAGTAGGAAAGATCAAAGGAAGGATTTGAGCTTGTGTGCTTTGAATCGGCCCTTGCTTTTTTCAATGGAAAGATTTAGTTTGGAAGTGGTTCCTGAGGGTTCGGATTGTATCCTTTATGCCATGACGGCGAGATCCACCCTTAGAGACCGCATTGTTGCCTTGCAAAATTCTGATCTTGAGTTGAAAGAGAAGATTGAGAAGATCGCTTCGAATTCAGAAATGGACCCTGCCTTTAGTACATCTTTAGATGGTACTTTATTGTTTAGAGGTAGACTATGTGTGCCTAATGTTGATAAAATCAAGAAGGAAATATTGAAAGAAGCACACCAGTCGATCTTTACAATACACCCTGGAAGTACCAAGATGTATAAAGACAAAACATTTTTTGGTGGAACGGTTTGGAAGCGAATGTTGAAGACTTCGTTGCTAGGTGTGAAACTTGTCAACGTGTGAAAGCCGTTCGTCAGCCTCCGTCCGGATTGCTTCAGCCCCTTCCTATTCCTAGCTGGAAGTGGTAAGATATCTCCATGGACTTCGTGACTAGCTTGCCGCGGACAAGTAAGGGAAATGACACTGTGTGGGTGATCGTCGATAGGTTGACCAAATCAGCCCATTTCATTCCTATGAAGATCACTTATACTTTGGATAAGCTAGCTAGACTTTATGTGGACAATGTGGTTCGTCTACACGGAGTGCCTGTGAGTATTGTTTCTAATCGTGATCCTAGGTTCACCTCAAGGTTTTGGAATGGTTTGCAGAAAGTTTTGGGAACCCAATTGAATCTGAGTACAACCCATCATCCACAGTCTGATGGACAATCTGAGCGTACAATTCAAATCTTAGAGGATATGCTTAGATCCTGTGTGGTGGACATGGGTGGAAATTGGGATGAACACTTAGCTTTAGTGGAGTTTGCCTATAACAACAGTTATCAAGCAACAATAGGCATGGCTCCATTCAAAGCTTTGTACGGTAACACTTGTAGGACACCTTTGTATTGGACTGCGACAGGTGAAAGAAAAGTCTTAGGTCTAGAAATGATTGAAGCTACAAGTGCAATGGTCGACATGATTAGAGAAAGAATTAAGTCTGCACAGTCAAGACAGAAATCTTATGTCGACAAGAGAAGGACCAATCTGGAGTTTCCAATTGGAGAAAAAGTTTTCCTTAAAGTGTCACCTATGAAAGGGGTGACAAGATTCAATGTGAAAGGAAAGCTTAGCCCTCGCTTCATTGGACCTTATGAGATCCTGGAGAAGGTTGGACGTGTTGCCTATCGCTTGGCATTGCCACCATCCCTTGCTGGAGTTCACAGTGTGTTCCATGTTTCTATGCTCCGAAAGTACATAGAGAACACAGAACATATATTACAGCAAGCTCCCGAAGGGCTCAGTGCCGATCTTTCTTATGATGAAGGACCAGCCGAAATTCTTGATAAGAAGGACAAGCAGCTGCGGAATCGCACCATCCCTTTGGTGAAGATTCGGTGGAAGAACCATACCCCGGAAGAAGCCTCATGGGAGAAAGAAGAAGACATGAGAGAGAAGTTTCCTCATCTTTTTGGAAGCACAGGTACGCTTTCAATTTCGAGGACGAAATTTCTTTCAAGGGGGGGAGAATGTAAAATCTTGCCTTATCCTAACCCTGACCCGGCCCGGATTTTATACTGTTGCAGGTTCGAAGACACGAAGTGGTGGTAGAAGAGACCTGTGGGCCCTCTTAGTGGATGATTCGATGCTTGATATTGAGCCTATGGACATTGACAATGATGCCCCTCACTTGTGCACCTTGTCAGTGTTGAGTAAAAATCTGTGCATCGATGAAGATTGAATTAGTTGAATCACTTCCCGGAACTTCGTGATCAATCCGAAGGTATTTTCTGAAACTAGACTTATTGATTGACTTGTAGGAGAAAACCCCGCTCAATTTGCCCTAGTATAGCCTTCCGAATCCACTCCTGAAGTTGCTGTCATAGCTTGGTCGAGTGCTTGGTCGACTGACAGTCGACCAGCCAGTCGACCAAGAGTAATGAAATTCGAGTTTGCACTAAATCTCTTCCCATTTTGCCCCTACCTTTTTGGAACTCGTGAATGAGGACCTAAACTAATCATTTTCACTCCAGAGCTCAAGGTTGGACACTCTCTTGGGCTATTCCTTGATGTTTGGGAAGATCTTTGACTCCATTCTTTATTGTATACACTAATCATCAACTCAAGGTATGATTTCTTCTATTCCTCTTCTAATCTATTCATGTTTCTATCAATTAATAATCTTGAAACCATGGATGAAGTGCTGCAACCTTACAAATACTTAACCATGAGTTTCCCCCTTTCAATTCCTTAATCCTCCCCCACTCATGCTATGCTATGATTCAAATGAGATTAATTGCACTCCATCACTTTGATTCTATTCAATCTAACCTATTTTGATTCTAATCTGATATGTAGATGCATGATAAGCTTAGGCTGTAATGAAATTAAGATTCTAGCTTGATTCTTGGCACTTATTTGGTTGATTCTTATCATCCTTTTTAATTTCTATAAGTTCCAAATTAATTCTTGCTAAGTATCATATAGAACCTAAAATTCGATTTGGGTATTTTTGATTGAACCGTTGGATCATCATGAAAATTAGTGTGTAGTATCCTCTTACTGTTATAAACATGCCCTCCAAATTTCATGACGATCGGAGCACCGGAAGGGCAGTTTAGGATCAAGTTTCCATTGCTGTCCTGAAGATAACAAGTCTTGGTTGACTGCTTGGTCGACTGACAGTCAACCAAGAGTTGTTAAGGCCCTGTACTAAGACAATTTGATCAGTTTGAACCCCAATTCAATTGTTTTCTTTTCTGACATTAATTGTATGATTATCTAGGGTATCAACACTGATTTTGGGACCATACTTGGTAATCATTGAATCTATTTACAACTTGAGTAAGATAAAGACAGTCGTTAACTCAAGTATGTTAATTATACCAACATGCTTACATTATGGGAACTTATTGGTTATGATCACATGAGTAATCCTTTACTATACATGATTTTTATGTGTTTTCTTATCAGTAATAGAATGTATATATGATTTAGAATATTATGTTCAGTTTTACTTTATGATTCATGTATGATCAATCATGTTATGATATGTATTTGTTTATATGGCGAATCATTGATTTAGTATAATATGATGAGATTGAGATTGTGATTGACTATGTATGACTTGGGATTGAGAAGTGTCCTTTCGACACTTCTGTCCTTGGAGATTGGAGGGAGTAGTATGGGATATTCCCCGAAGGTGTCCATCGACGCTTTCCCGGGTTATCGGATGACATGTATAGGATTGTCTAAGTGTATGGTTAGGATTTCCCTTGTCGTATCAGACCCGAATCGGAAGGGTATTGAGACCGAATGACCTGTGGTAGAATATGGTTGAAGGGCGCTCAAGACCGGTACCCACTCCGTGAGAGGACTTGAACTATATTGCGGATACCCGAAAGGGGCCATTTATTGGTAGGGTTGCATATGGATAGACTTGGGCTCACGGGCGCTCAAGACCAGTAACCATCCCGTGAGAGGACGTGAGAGCTTCCCGTTTACTATATGTGGATGATCAATAGGGTTGATGAGTCCGTAATCCAGGATTACGTTGACTCTAGTGCGAAGGACACCGGAAAGGATCGCCGGGGGCGAGGAATGGACGTATCTGGATCTGACATGATATGACTGAGTAGATGACTTGCATTGAGCTAGGCTTTACTGTGACATGCGCCAGTACTTATGCCAAAGGTGATGTGAGAGAGTGGTGACTAAATCCCCAACCATGGTTTGAGATGACTTTACCGAACTTCCCGGGCAGACCCAAGATATCTTATGATTGAGGAGGAGTGAATGACGACCCAAAGAAGTATGGTGCCATGACTTAAAGCATGTCTACCTTAGAGACTAGCATACTTAAGATTAGAATCATATTACATCATTGTCTCATATCATATTGCATCATATTGTGCCTTGTGTTGAATGGACTGTGGATTATGAAACGACTTGCCTTGCTGAGTTCTTTTGAACTCATTCCTTTTGTGCAATTTGTTAGATTATACTGTAGGTACAGAAGACCTTGATGGCACGTCCTATGACCCAAGCTATGATCCCGCATACTACCCTTCGGGTGATGTCTACGCGGAGAGTCAGGATTGCTATACCTAGGAGGATTATAGTGCGTACCAGAGTTAGCCCCACATTAGTGAGGGAGTGGCCACGTTGGGTTTACTTCATCCATACTTTCGAAGAGGATATCATTAGGATAGAGGAAACCTATGTGTAGGCCCCATGTCCCTAGATGATTGTAATCATTTGGATATTCTCTCTCTAGTTCCTATGGATTTGTTCATAACACTGGTTGTAACTTAACTTGATTTATCACTGTTCCGCTGATGGTGAAGGAGTGACTTCTGATCACTCTTTCTCTTTGAGACTCTGTTACTTAGAAGTTATTACTTAATGTTTCCACACTCTGATTAATTATCCTTTTCTCATTCATTTGATATATTTATTGTTTACTCTATACATTGATTATATTGTTCATGATTATGTTATCATGTATGTGGGAGGCATGGCCGCTCGATCTGGATCTTTGGGTTGTGGATCACATCCCGGGTATCCACATAGGATACCGGCTGGGTGGATGTGACACAGATAGTGATGATCAAGCTAGAAATGCTACAGAGATGCATGAGGCTGATCCAGAGCATCACGAGATCCCCACATCATCGCATTTTGAGATCGGAGGCTCTTCACACACAGTTCTAGAGACTTCGGATCTGAGTGCACAGATGAGATCCATGACTTCCATGCTGGAGAGGATGGAGGTCATACAGGAGCAGATGTATAGTACTATGGAGTCGAGGCAGGAGCAAATAGAGTTGAGACAGGGGTGGATAGAGTCTCAGCTCACACAGATTGCAGAGGACGTCAGAGTACTTAGAGATCAGAGGTGATCACCTAGATAGATTGTACTTAAGATTTTCCTTTTATGCTTATTAGATGTACTCAATGTAAAAATTCCCTAAAATTAACATAATTGAACATAATATAAACAATGTGTAATAATATATACAAAAGATCAAGATCAGAAAAGAGAATGACAATATAATCAGAGTGCGGAAAATGATACCAGATATGTATATAATCAAAAAGGGTAGAGTGAGGTGGAATCTCACTCCACAGTTAAGGCGGAATCTCACTCGACAGTTACAGCGGAATGTAGTTCAAAAGTCAAGAAGAGGATTACAACTGTTTCCAAAAGAAAGTAAGGAAAGAAATAATCAAACTAAACTACAGTGTCTTCTACTTTATAAAGAACATCTTTATAAGTATAAAGTTCAGAAATCAAGCACAGCCGCTTCCACTCCACAGTTGGGCTAATCATGGTACATAGCATGATCACACAAGGGATCATCACTGAAATCTTCGTAACTGCCAACACCTTGCGTGAAGTATGCTTCTTCAGCTTGCACTTCCTCATACTCGCCGTCATAATACTCAATACCTGCAGAATAATCTAACAAAAGATATTTGCACAAAAAGGAGTGAGTTCAAAAGAACTCAGCAAGGCAAGTTATTCCACAACAACATAAATAACATGATTGCAGAACATAGCATGATGCAATATGATATGAAACAGAAAATGCAAGTATGAATCTAACTCTATGTATGTTGGTCTCTATAGGCAGACATGCTTTAAGTCATAGCACCATAATTCTTTGGGAAGGTCTCAAATCACACATCATCGGTTGGTAATGGGTCCAGCATCCCTCGCGACATTCCATGGCTGGGGTTTAGGTCACCGCTCTCTCACATCACCATTGGTCTAAGTATTGGTGCATATCAAGGTAAAGCCTAGCCAAATGCAAGTCATCTACTTAGTTACATCAACTCAGGTCCAGATACGTCCATTCCTCGCCCCGAGCGAGCCTTTCCAGTATCCTATTCACTAGAGTCAGCATAGTCCCGGACTATAGACTCATCAACCCTATTGGTAATCTACAAATAATAGACGGGAAGCTCTCATGTTCTCTCACGGATTGGTTACCGATCTTGACTGCCCATGAACCCAAGTCTACTATTTGCAACCTACCAATAAATGGCCTCTCACGAGTAACCGCAATGTGATTCATGTCCTCTCACAGGTTGGTTACTGCTCTTGAGTGCCCATAAATCCTCATTGCTACCACGGGTCATTCAGTCTCAATACCCTTCCGAATCGGGTCTAATATAACAGTGTACTCCTAGCCAAACACCACTAGACAAGCCCTAGGTATGACAATCAATAATCCGGGAAAGTGTCAAAGGGCACCATCGGAAATATCCCATACTATTCCCACTGATGTCCAAGGACATAAATGTCAAAAGGACACTTCCCAATCCCAAATTACCTATTCAATCACATTCTCAATTCAGTCACAACATACACAACCGATACCTCATCATATAGAAAGATGCATATAAACGTGATCAATCGAATATGTAAATGACAAGAGTAAGTATTCATAATCAAAAGAATACATGAACATGTTACTACTGTACTTAGAGTACTTACATCAGTATAATAATAAGAAAATACAATTATGGTAGTGAATATAAGAAATTCCCAAAATAGAAACCAAGATTCACACAATCTACGTAATTATGGAAACAACTGTCCTTACCTTAAATAGCTTCGATGAATATTCAAAGATCAAAGTGATTGGTTCCAAACTTGGCAAATAAACCCTAAACAAGCAAAGATACATCATTAGGAAAGAGGCCTAAAAGATCAAAGATCAAACGAATCAAATCGAACGAAGAACACAACTACTGTCTTTCTTGGTTGATTGGGTGGTAGCTTGGTCCAGTCGACCAAGCAATCAACCACCTAAATAGTATGCAGCAGAATTCTGATTTTTTATCCGAAACTCATTCTACAAGATCCAAAACACTACAAAACTTGGAGGAAACCTCTAGAACAGTAATCTAACACTAAAATAGCATAGATTAGACACTAACAATGATCAAAAACACTACTTACTAATTTGGAAACATGACTTTCTAATTTGGTAAAATTCCACGAAGTTCGGGATAGATAACCAATCTATAGACGGTTGCTATCACTAGCAAGAGTGGACAATCATGCAAGATATGGCAACTGCCAGTTACAGAATGAAGGATCGTGTGATCAAAGAAAACCACCCAAAACTCTGTAAAATGAGTTCAACCCCAAGATCGGACGGTCACCAAGAAGGATCATAAATGCATCTAACGATCGAGAGTTAGAGGTAAAACCTATATAAATGAGTAGCCTACGCCCAGACGAGGTAACTGAATCGTTTTCCAAACCATCATATTCAAAATTTGGCTCTGCAACTAGCTAGAGCTTTGTGATCAATTGCTTAACTGACTTAGCCTTCGGTGTCACATCCACCCAACTAGTACCCTACCTGGCATACCCGAGTGTATGATCCACAGCCCCGAAGACCAAGTATCGAGTAATCAACCTCCCACATAGACAATAACATAATCATGAACAATAATAATCAATGTGCAAAAGATAAACCAATGATCCAAATAAGGAAAGAATACACCATGTATATAATCAAAGTAAGAAAGATAATCAGAGTGTTTAAATCAATAAGTAAAGTGAGGCGGAATCCCACTCTACAACCAGCGGAATAGTAGTTTGTAAATCAAAAGAAAGATTACAACTGTATCTAAAATAGGAAAGAAAATTGAAGCATACTAATCTAAAGTCTATTCTACTTTATAGAGGACATCCTCGTAAACGTAGACTTCATCAACTATGCTCAGACATTCCCATTCCACATCAAGGCTAATCTTGGTAACAAGCAAAACCACTTGAGGAATCCTCAACGTAATCTTCATGGTTGCCAGCACCTTGCGTGTAGTACGCCTCTTCAGTTTGCGCTTCCTCGAATTGACTTTCATAGTCATCCGTACCTGTAGAGTAGTCTAACAAAACATTATACAAAAGGAATGAGTTTCAAAGAAACTCAGTAAGGCAGTTAATCCATAACAGCATAAATGGCAAGATTTCAAAGCAAAATAAAATACTATATGATATGAAACACATGATGCAATATGATTCTAACTCTATGTATGCTGGTCTCTATTGGCAAACACCGTACTTCTTTAGGAAGGTCTCATCACACAACGCCTTTTGATAGTGTGTCCGGCATCCCTCGGGACATTCCATGGCTGGGGGTATAGGTCACCACTCTCTTATATCCCCATTGGTCTAAGTACCGGCGCATGTCAGGGTCAAAGCCTAGCCAAATGCAAGTCTCCTACTTAGTTACATCAAGTCAGATCCAGATACGTCCATTCCTCACCCCTGGCGATCCTTTCCGGTATCCTTCACACTAGAGTCCTCATAGTCCCTGACTATGGACTCATCAACCCTATAGGTCATCCACATATGGTAAACGGGAAGCTCTAACGTCCCCTCACAGGTTGGTTACCGGTCTTGAGCGCCCGTGAGCCCAAGTCTAACCATACGCAACCCTACCGATAAATGGTCCCCACAACGTGATTCCTGTCCTCTCACGGATTGGTTACCGGTCTTGAGCGTCCATGAATCCCCATTGCTACCACGGGTCGTTCGGTCTCAATACCCCTCCGATTAGGGTCTAACATAACGGGACATCCTAGCCAAATACTACTAGACAGTCCTAAATATGTCATCTAACAGTTTAGGAAGGTGTCTAGAGGGCATCTCCGGAAACATCCCATAATATTCTCGTAGTAGTCCAAGGACAGAAGTGTCAAAAGGACACCTCTCCTTTCCAAACCATAACTTAAGCATACACAAGCATCAATCCATAAAATCACATATATGGTAACTTCATATATGGAAAGAAATCAATAATAACATTCAACTTGTATAGAACTGGTAAGTAAATCATACAGGAGTCAATTTAGTATAAACAAGTAATGCTACTGATATCAAGACAGTACAACAGTAGTATAACATTGTAAGAATCTAATTAAAGAAATAAACTAACAAGATTCAAATATAGAAACTAAGATATACAATTTATTTAGTTAAGGAAGTAATCATCCTTACC